>NC_057741.1:7008161-7015690 GCF_004010195.1 Chiloscyllium plagiosum
GGTGCCCATGGCTACTCCTTTTGTTTGGAGGAAGTGGGAGGATTGGAAAGAGAAGTTGTTCAGGGTGAGGACCAGTTCAGTCAGTCGAAGGAGGGTGTCAGTGGAAGGGTACTGGTCGGTACGGCGGGAAAGGAAGAAGCGGAGGGCTTTGAGTCCTTCATGATGGGGATGGAGGTGTACAGGGACTGGATGTCCATGGAGAAGATAAGGCGTTGGGGACTAGGGAAGCGAAAATCATGGAGGAGGTGGAGGGCGTAGGTGGTGTCCCAAACGTAGGTGGGGAGTTCTTGGACTAAGGGGGACAGGACCGTGTCGAGGTATGCAGAGATGAGTTCGGTGGGGCAGGAGCAGGCTGAGACAATGGGTCAGACGGAGCAGTCAGGTTTGTAGATTTTGGGCAGGAGGTAGAAACGGGCGGTGTGGGGTTGTGGGTCTCTGAGGTTGGAGGCGGTGGATGGGAGATCCCCTGAGGTGATGAGGTTATGGATGGTCTGGGAGGTGATGGTTTGGTGATGGGAGGTGGGGTCATGGTCAAGGGGGCAGTAGGAGGAGGTGTCCACATAAAATTTAACAAAATAAAAGGCAGGAGCAGTCACAAGGGAGAATGGTCACTGATGATTGCACAATATTCAGTACCATTCATAACTTTTCCAAGACTGCAATAATTTTTGTCATACACAGTAAAACCTGAATAACATTCAGGCTTGGCTGATAAATGGTAAGTAGCATTCACTCTAGGCAATAACCACCTCCAACAGGGGAGAAACTAACCATCTTCCCTGACTTTTGATGCTGCAAACAACGATGCCCTGAGGCATGGTATATGGGCAAGACCAAGCAGAGCCTAATGCAACGGATGAGTGGACGTCTCACAATAGTCAACAGACAGGAGTATTCCCTCCCAGTCGGAAAACACTTCAGCGGTCCAGGACATTCGGCCTCAGACCTTCGGGTGACCGTCCTCGGCAGACTTCGGGACAGGCAACAATGCAAAGTGGCCGAGCAGAGGCTGATAGCCAAGTTCGGTAGCCATGAGGATGGCCTCAACCGGGACCTTGGGTTCATGTCACACTACAGGTGACCCCACTGCACTATACACTCACACACATTCACACCCTCTGCGTGCGCGCGCACACACGTACACATACACGTACACATACACATATAAGTTTGTGAAGTGAATTTTACTTGCAGAATTACATTTTATTTTGCTCAAAAACTGCATGAATCCATGTAAGATTCTTAAAACCCCTTTTTAGAAATAGAATCAGTCTGAACATTGGGGCACAGACAGACAGACTTTAACCTTACACATTCAATGCATTATCTGAGCTGACATGGCACCTGTTGTTAAAGTTCACTTGAAAATGTAACTTTAAAAAAAATTCTAGGATTTACGTCTGAAAGAACTGAAACCAAAATGGACATTCTAAAAGATGGGACACTGAACAAACTGTCCAGGTCTTTTTCAATATATCATTTCAGTTGCCTCATACTGTAAACGTTTGCTATAAATTCTGTGTCTTTACTCCACAACCACCTGATGAAGGAGCAGTGCTCCAAAAGCTAGTGCTTCCAAACAAACCTGTTACACTATAACTTGGTGTTGTGTGATTTGTATCTTTGTACAGCCCAGTCCAACACCAGCACCTCCAAATCATGACTTTTAACTTTAGATTAGAATTAGATTTCTTACGGTGTGGAAACAGGCCCTTCGGCCCAACAAGTCCACACTTAACTTCTCGATTTTGGACTCTCTCTCTCAGTATTGGACTTTCTCTGTAAGTCTTGATCTTGTCTCTCTCTCTCTTTCTTATCGCTGACTCCAACTGTGTACATCCTAGTGGTTATTATTGACCAGAAATTGACTGGACCAGTCATATAAATATTGTGGCTACAAGATCAGATGAGAGGCTGGAACTCTGTGATAAATAACTCAACGCCCGGCTCACCAAAATCAATCCTCCATTTCTAAAGCACATGGAGTATGACAGAACACTCTCCACTTGTCCCAATGAATACAGATTCAATAATACTCAAGACTCTCAAAACACCATTCAGCAATGAGTAGCAGGATCAGTCAATATGGAGGTTCAGAATGGAAAGGTGTGTCATTGGGAGTGCTGGCGTGTGGGTCTTACAGGTGGGAAAATTATGTTGCTGGGAAGGTCAGGGCACAGATATAATAGGTTGGCTGGAAAGTCACGGCACAGGAGATTTGGGAGGGAGGGCCAAGGTGGCACTAAGAGTTAGAGGGCAAGAGGGTTGAGAGACAGGACAGTCAGGTTGTAGGAGGGCTGGGAGTATGATCAGTAGTGAGCCTGATGCTGGGAGATGCTAACAAGTATTGGGATGGTGAACATCAAGGATAGGAAAATTAGCATGGTTCTTTTATATATTCAACTCTTAATTATTTTAAAAGTTATTTTGGTTACGAATGTCATAATTTAGCAATGTTCAGTATTTAAACTTACAGCATGTAATATTTCATTGTTCATTTTTTTCTTTCAGGAAATGTCCTACAGATCCTAACTCTAATTACATTGGTTGTAATGGGAAAATCTGATTCACTTAAAGGTTTTGAATTCGGAGTTCACATGAACACAATAACAACATTAAGTGAGTCCTTACTGTCTATCTGTCCTTAGATATGAAGACCAAGCAGTGCACAGTACTCAGTATATGACTTCACCAAAACCCTACACAACTGTAGCAAGACTTCCTTGTCTGCGTACTCTAGTCCCTTCAACAGTAAATATCAACATACTATTGCCTTCCTGATTGGTCTGTAGGTTCTTCACATGAGTATACCAAAGCCTTGCTGAACATCAATCTTTTGAAGGTTCATGCTTTTAAAACGAATTATGCTTTTCTTTCTTACCACCAAAGTGAAGAAGCTCACATTTACCTCATTGTGCCCCATCTAATTAGATTCCCTACAGTGTGGAAACAGGTCCTTCGGCCCAACAAGTCCATACCGAAACCTCCGAAGAGTAACCCACCCAGACCCATTCCCCTCCCCTGTATTTCCCCCTGACGAATGCACCCAACACTACGGGCAATTTAGCCTGGCCAATTCACCTGACCTGCATTTCTTTGGACTCCAGAGCACCCGGAGGAAACCCACGTAGACACGGGGAGAATGTGCACACTCCACACAGACAGTTACCTGAGGCAGGAATTGAACCCAGGTCCCTGGTGCTGTGAGGCAGCAGTGCTAACCTCTGAACCACCGTGTCTATCACCTTGGTGCCCACTCAGTTAGCCTGTCCATAGTCTTCTGCAGTCTCTTTCTATTCTCCTTACAGCTTGCATTGCCACCTAACAGTGTACTGTCAGCAAACTGTGATTTAGAATAAAATAGTAATTTATAGTAAAAAATACAGTGAAAAGTGTAAGTCGTTGTACTCTGGCGCCTATATTAGGTACAGAAATCATACATAAAAATAATTGCCTGACGCAGCAATGCTACGTTATCTTCTGTAACTTAAACTGGGCATGGATTTTGTGGTACTGAAAATTCCAACGTGCATTTATTATAGCCAACTGTTATGTATTAAAATTACATTCACAGCACATAATTTCTTGGGCTAACACTAAGCTCCCAGTACAGAGTTCTGTGAATCTAGTACTGTAGTGAGTCATGCTTCAAGTGTTCCTGCGGTAAGGGAGAGAAAGTGATCTTAATGTGTTCTGGTGACATGCTGTGATACAGTGGTGAAATCATGAGCATATCTTGTAAAGCTACACTGACATATAGGCTGTAAGACAGAATACAACACTCAGATATATTACTCTCTGCCTTTTTGTCTAATTCATTAATATTGATCATGAATAGCTTAGACACTGATTCTTGCAGCACGCCATCACTTGAAATTCCCTCATTATCACCACAGTCTGCTTCCTGTCCATTAACCTCCATTCTAACAGTGTATCTATCTCCTGCCACGGCACTTGAACAGGAAATTAGAGTTATTGATGTCATAATTACGTGCTGATATGACACTGGATTCAAAAGCTGGAACTGGAACGAGGGGCGATGTTCCTGTTGATGCTGTCTCTGCCACACCCCTCCATTCTCTGCTTCCTTTAGCAGCCCACTAGCTGTCCCATTCTCTGGATCCCTCACAAGCCAGCTGAATGCTATGCCAGACATCCCCCTTACCAGTCTGTCCTCCCCATCCTACACTACCTCACTCACAGCACCTTTTGCCACTGCCTTTGCTATCTATAATAACTCAGGAAGCATAACTTGAAAGAACATCATTTATTGTATCACCAAAATACAGCTTACTCATGGCTTACATAGACTGGTTCTAGCCTGGGACAGATAGTTCTGTAGAACCAGAAACGCTATCACATACAACTGAACGACTTTCCCACTACTGAATCATCATGATTTTTTCATTTTTTTAAAATCAAACTAATAACCACAACCCGTAATCACATATGTAGCCAATTGAATATTTACAAGCAAAACTCATTTTTTTTTTGGAGGCAGAAATAAAGCACTGTATCCCCTGGGGTCGGCTTTATATTTTGCTATAATTTTCTGATTGACCTGTTCAGGGATGTTATTTCATGCCTGTGGAGCAGGTGGTACTTGAACTTGGGCCTCCCAGTCAAGGGGTAGGGGCATTACCACTGCACCTGAGAGCCCAACTGTCATTCTTATATTTTTCTCCAAATCACCTGTGGCTGTGCATTTTTTTTTAAAGTGACACAGTAAAACGACACCATCGTGTATACACTTTATTATCCATTTTTTCCACCACCAGGAAAACACATGGGTGGCCAATTGAACATTGCCAGGCAAAGCCTGTTAAGCGTAATACTGCCCTTAAAATGTGAAAGGGGGTTAGGGAGAGAAGAAAGATAATAAATTAAAATGGAGTTGGAGGGGAAATAAAGCACTGTTTCCCCCTGTGGTGCCCACCTCTCCCTAAATGCATTGGAAGTATTTATGGACACCACATGTTCCCTCTCCAATGGCACCCAGGCACTGAGTCTGCTTTTATTTTTCAATACCTAGAAGTGCTATCTCGTACAACTGAGCAACTTTCCCACCACCAAATCAATGTGATTTTTTTTCTTTTACTTTTTGATGTTTAAACTATTTCTCTAATCACGCTGTACAGAGATGTTATTGCACACTTCCGGAACAGGTGGGACTTGAACCTGGTCTCGGGGTCCAGGGCAGGGACACCACCTCTGCACCACAAGGGGGCCCCACCACCATCAGTAAAAGTGTTCAAGTGATGAACTGCAGCTGGGCAGGCCATTTCCTGTTACCAAGGAAACTCAAACTCAATCCATGAAGGGATTTTCCATGGGCCTTGTAGGGGTTATGACACCAGCCCCATACCGACTCCCTTCTTCACCAGCTCACCCATTGCCCTGTTCTCAGCTCTCGCCATCCTGCTTGCCCTATGTTGGACAGCAATGTCCCCTTTAAATCGTGCTGCCAAGAAGCTGCTGGGAGAATCTGCTCATACCCATCGGCATGCCAGACACATTGACTTCTGGTTCTCGATGCTGGTACCACACATGGACCTTGGAGGATCACACGGTGGCAGGAAAAATTAAAGGCAATACAGGTGGAGACCCCAGGTACTTTGTTTACTGTAACTGACTTACTGTTATTAAGCCATTTCCCAATGAATCAAATTGAAATCAGATCATAATGAATAATCAGATCATAATGTTTTGATTCTAAAATATTGCCTTTTAATGCTGGGCTTGCATGTGCTGGGAATCTGCCTCCTGTAGTTAAGTTGGCAGCATACACAGATTTAGTGTATTACCTCCAACTCCAAAAGCCTTTGTTTTGAGGATTAACTTATTGCAAATCTTTTTAAGCACTTCTTAAATCTGTCCTGCCACCTTTAACGATTTGGGCACATATTTCCCTGGATGTTCTGTTCCCTTTTACAACAGTACCCTTAATTTTATAATGTTGCAGCTCGCTCTGCCTACTAAAATGCAACACATTTCACTATATGCATTAAATTGAACCTGCCACATCTGTCTATTACACCAGTCTATATATGTTGTCTAGAAATCTATCACTGCCTCATCACAGCTCATGATACTTCTAAATTTAGTGTCATCTCTAAACTTTGATCTTTTTGCCTTCACATCCAAGTACAGGTTATCCATTTAGATCTGTGGTAAAACATACAAGGACAGGACTTATACAGGGTGTAGGTTTGCTCGCTGAGCTATAGGTTTGATATCCAGACGTTTCATTACCTGGCTAGGTAACATCATTAGTGGCGATCTCCAAGTGAAGCGAAGCTGTTCAGTCGAAATGGTGAGTTTTTTTCCTCCGTGTGTAGGGCTACGAGGGAGAGAAGGTCACGTCTTTTTGTGGCTAGCTGGTGTTCGTGTATCCTGGTGGCTAACTTTCTTCCTGTTTGTCCTACGTAGTGTTTGTGGCAGTCCTTGCATGGAATTTTGTAGACGACATTGGTTTTGTCCATGGGATGTACTGGGTCTTTTAAGTTTGTCAGTTTGTTAGTGAACAAACACATAGATCTAGATACCATCTATCAACCCCTCAGAAAATGAACAGGAAATGACATCACCACAAACCCAGGAACCCCATCCAGGACAAACATATTAATAGAAAGCAGGAGACAACAGCTTCGCTTCACTTGGAGGTCGCCACTGATGATGTTACCTAGCCAGGTAATGAAATGTCTGAATATCAAACCTACAGTTCAGCGAGCAAACCTACACCCTAAACCTCAACCTGAGCTACAAACCTTCACAAACCTTGCAGGACTTATACAATTAATAGTAGAGCCATGGGTAATGTTATAGGACAGAAAGACTTAGGGTTCAGGTACGCAATTCTTTGAAGTTTACGTCATATGTAGACATAGTGGTTAAGCTTATGTTCAGTTTGCTTGCCTTCATTGCTCAGATCTTTGAGTATAGGAACTTGGACATCATGTTAAAGTTGTACTGTAGGGAATCTAATCTAATAAATTTAATCTTATACCTGGGTGGTTCCAGTTAGAAAAGTTTAACAGATCAGGGTTAGGATGATGCCATTACTAGGCACATACTCCCCTTCTGTTTCAGTATTCTAGGGATTAATGAGTTACATAGAACATAGAACATAGAACATAGAACAATACAGCACAGAACAGGCCCTTCGGCCCACGATGTTGTGCCGAACATTTGTCCTAGCTTAAGCATCCATCCATGTACCTATCCAATTGCCACTTAAAGGTCACCAATGATTCTGACTCTGCCACTCCCACAGGCAGCGCATTCCATGCTCCCACCACTGTCTGGGTAAAGAACCCACCCCTGACATCTCCCCTATACCTTCCACCCTTCACCTTAAATTTATGTCCCCTTGTAACACTCTGTTGTACCCAGGGAAAAAGTTTCTGACTGTCTACTCTACCTATTCCTCTGATCATCTTATAAACCTCTACCAAGTTACCCCTCATCCTTCGCCGTTCCAACGAGAAAAGGCCGAGAACTCTCAACCTAGCCTCGTACGACTTCCTCTC
>NC_057741.1:7015700-7026312 GCF_004010195.1 Chiloscyllium plagiosum
CCAAGATCCCTCTGTTCCTCCATCTCACTAAGAACCCTACCGTTAACCCTGTGTTCCGCATTCTTATTTGTCTTTCCAAAATGGACAACCTCACACTTGGCAGGGTTGAACTCCATCTGCCACTCCTCAGCCCAGCTCTGCATCATATCTAAGTCCCTTTGCAGCCGACAACAGCTCTCCTCACTATCCACAACTCCACCAATCTTCGTATCATCTGCAAATTTACTGACCCACCCTTTGACTCCCTCATCCAAGTCATTAATAAAAATTACAAACAGCAGTGGACCCAGAACTGATCCCTGCGGATTTCCACTTGTAACTGGGATCCAGGCTGAATATTTACCATCTACCACCACTCTCTGACTTCGACCGGTTAGCCAGTTTTCTATCCAATTGGCCAAATTTCCCTCTATCCCATGCCTCCTGACTTTCCGCATAAGACTACCATGGGTTCTGATGAAAAGTTGAACAGAATTTAAACTGAAAAATATTCTGACAAATTTAGGTCCTTAGTTACGGTGTTAAACCATCAGAATCTACTAAAGTAATCCAAAACCACTTCTAACCCCACTTCAGCTTTCAAGCTAATAGGTGACCAGCCCAATTCACAGAGGCAGGTTACAGCTTTAATACAATAATGACGCTTCCTACTTTCATTGTCATACTGCTTTAGACTTTTTACTGCAGCTAATTGGATTTACCTCATCTCAATGTTTCAGGAGATTGAGTGCATTCACAATTACCCCTTGGATTCAGGTAAATGGATCCAAGATCAGGGCCTCCCCACTAACCTACACCTGAAGCCTCAAACCTTTCCTATCCCAAAGCAGGCGCCAGGCCCCAATATCACACCACACCATCAGGCCCTGATATCCCATGCCTCCACCCTACCTTTAGGACCTGAGCACCCCCCCCCCCATCCCCTACTTCACTATAATCTCTAGGAGCACCATCCAAGAACTATGATCTTCCTATCATGAAGGCTCTTGCCCTCTCTCTTTGGGATCCATCCAAGTTCCAGCTTTGGGGGTATAAGATCAGGGAAAATTGAACAGTTGAGAGGAGAACTGCCAAGCCACCGACATCTGCAGACTGCCCAAAGAATAGCTCTCTTAAAGGTACCTTTATCGATCAGTGACCTGTGAAACAGAAATCCCTAAGAAGAAAAGAAGACTGAGGAAGAGAAGATTTGACATCTGGCTGGGGGGGGGGGGGGTTATCAGACCAGTATTGTAGAAGAGGAAGGAGTTATAAATGGTTGTTAGTTAATTATTCTCTGTTTTACTTTAAGAAATAAATTTGTTAAATTTTACTTCAAATAGTTCTTGACTTCTTGAATGTTCACAGAATACTGCACAGGATAAATCTTTTCTGTGTTGCTGGTTTGAATTAAGCAGGAGGGTTTACCCCGTGTTGGAACAGTCACCATGCTTGGTAACATCATCGTGGAGCCTCTGGTGAAGCATTGATGTTCTGACACGCTTGCTATTTGTGTGTCTTGGTTTGATGTGGTGGATGATTTTATTTCCGGTTCTGCTTCTGAGAGGCTGGTAAGTAGGGTCCAGATCTATATGTTTGTCAATGGAGTTCCAGTTTGAATGCCAAACCTCAATGAATTCCCGTGTGTGTCCTTGTTTAGCCTGTCCCAGCTGGATTCATTGCCCCAGTCAAACTGGTGGCTCTCTTTGTCTGTGTGTATGGATACCAGTGATAGTTGGTCATGTCTTTTGGTGGCTAGTTGCTGCTCATGTATCTTGGTGGCTAGGTTTCTGATCATTTCTCCAATGTAATGTTTGATGCAGTCCTTGCAGGGTATTTTGTATCTTACATTCGTTCTGCTGGCTGTGGTATGGGATCCAATAAATTCATCAGTATTTGTTTCAGAGTAGTAGTGGGTTTGTGGGCTACCATGATTCCTAGGCACCGGAATTGTCTGGTGGTCACCTTTGAAATGTCTTTGATGTATGGTAGGGTGACTAGAGACTCTGGGCATGCTATGTTCTCCTGTTTTGGTCCGTTGTACAGGAATCGGTGGACTGTGCTTACTGGGTAACTGTTGTTCTGGAATACATTGTGTTGCTGTTTCTCCTCGGCTTGTCATACATCTGGGGTGCTGTGGTGTGTTGTGGCTTGTTTAAATAATGTCCTGATACAGCTCCAGTTGTGGCTTTTGGAATAGTTGCTTCTGCAGTTGAGTATCTGGTCAGTGTGTGTAGACGCTAGCTTGTAGTTCTCCATTGGCTTTTCATTCTACTGTGATGTCCAGAAAGGGGAGTTGGTTATTGTTCTCTTCCTCTTTGGTGAATGTTATACCAGTGAGGATGTTGTTTCTGTGTTAGTGGGTTTCTTCTAGTTTATTGGCTTTGTGATGACAAAGGTAGCATGCACATATCAGACCCAGGGCTTAGGCTGGATCGAGGGAAGGGCTGATCATTCTAATCTCTATATAAGTGCTTCTGTTATAAATCCTGATATTGGTGATCCCATAGGCATCCCGTTGAGTTGTTTGTAGATCTTGTCGTTGAAGGTGAAGTGGGTTGTGAGACAGATCTACGAGTTTGAGGATTCTGTCCTTGCTGATGGAGTTGGTACTGTCAGTTGTGTTTGTATCCCTGGTTTTTCTAGCAGTGAGGCCAGTGTTTCTTTGGCTAGGGTGATGTTTACTGATGTGAATAGTGTAGTCGCATTGAAGGAGACCACGACCTCATCATCCTCTACCTTGCTGTCTTTGATGATGTTCAGGAATTCCTGGGCGGAGTGGATGGAGTGGGTTTAGTCTTCCACCAGGTATTTTGGTTTTCGCTGCATTTCCTTTAGCAGTCTGCTGTGCCGGGGAGTGAGACTATGGGTCTGAAGGGGGCCCCTTGTTTCTGTACCTTTGGTAGCCTGTAAAATTGAGGTGTGTTGGACCCTTGTGATTTCATTCTTTGGACTCTGTCTTGTTAATTTCACCTGTCTTGTGTAATTTCCTCAGGGATGCTGTAATGCGGTTTACTAGCTGTGGAGTCAAGTCTATCACCACCTGTTGGTAAGTGTCGGTATTGGTCCACTTTTTCAATGCACGGAGGAACCTTCCTTGATTATCTGCATTTTGAATTATCCGGAGAAAATCTCAAGGTCCCGCAACAATGTTACATCGAAGAGGTAAATGTATTTGGATTACCTGAAGAACATGTGAAAACGCTGGCACCAACAAAGAAACACAAACACAGCTGGATTTTTTTTTAGGTAAGGGTTATTACACAGTCCTTTGCAAAAGTAAGTGATCTACACTATTCCTGTCATGAAAGAAAATGGCTGAGAATGTAAACACGTGCATGAGGCGATGCTTCTGTCTCACAATAGTGAGACTGAGTTCCCGGAAACTGACAAATGCTCTTGAGAAGCTGTGTGGCACCTTGTTTAATGTTGTCTTCACCACGCCTTGCCAAATGCTGGTAATTGCTGCATTTTTAAAAAGTTTTCTTGTATTATCATTGCTTTATGTTTGTTCATTATGTGAAATCGATATCCCCTTGCACTCAATACACTAAAATTATAGATTTAAACAAATTCTCCAGTAGAGCACAGCATTAGATTAGCATGGCTTCCCTTGTTTAAGGTAAAATCGATTATCCGAATAATCAATTATCTGAACGAAATAGTGCCTGCCCATCTCATTTGGATAATCAAGGTTCCTCTGTACTGTGTTCTGTTTAGGAGGATGGTCATGCGCCCTTTGTCTGCAGGTAGCATTATAATATTTCTGTTCTTTCTGAGCCCTTCAAGGGCTTTCCTTTCAAGTGTGTCGAGGGTGTTTCCTTCTTTCTTTCTGCTTAATGTTGGTACTATCATGTTGATATTGTGCCGACCTTTTATCCTATTCTAAGATCACACTAACCAACACACCCTTCATTTTACTATCATCCACCTGCCTATCCAAGAGTTTGCTTAAATGTCCTTAATGTCTCTGACTCAACTACCACTGCTGGCAGTGCATTCCATGCACCCACCACTCTCTGTGTAAAGAACCAACCTCTGACATCTCCCCTAAACCTTCCTCCAATCGCTTTAAAATGATGCCTCCTTGTGATAGACATTTCTGTCATGGGAATAAGTCTCTGGCTATCCACTCTATCTATGCCTCTCATCATCCTGTACACCTCGATCAAGTCACCTCTCATCCTTCTTCGCACCAAGCTCCCCCAACCTTTTTTCATAAGATATGCCCCCCCCCTGTCCAGGCAGCATCCTGGTAAATCTCCTCTGCACCCTCTCTAAAGCTTCCACATCCTTCCCATAATAAGGCTACCAGAGCTGAACACAATATTTCAAGTGTGGTCTAACCAGGACTTAATAGAGTTGCAATATAATCTTGCGGCTCTTAAACTCAATCCCCCTGCTAATGAAAGCCAGCACCTCATACACCTTCTTAACAAGCCTATCAACTTGGGTGGCAACTTTGAGGGATCCATCAATCCCAAGATTCCTCTATTCCTCCACAATGCCAAGAATCCTGCCTTTAGCCTTGCATTCAAATTTGACCTTCCAAAATGAATCACTTTGAACTTTTCCAGGTTGAACTCCATCTGCCACTTCTCAGCCCACCTTTGCATCCTGTCAATGTTCCATTGCAAACTACAACAGTCATCCAAACTATCCACCACTCCACCAACATTGTGTCATCAGCAAACTTACTAACCCACACTTCCACTTCCTCATCCAAGTCATTTATAAAAGCCAAAGAGCAGAGGTGCCAGAACAGATCCCTGTGGAACACCGCTGGTCACCAAGATCCAGACTGAATACTTTCCATCTACCACCACCCTCTGTCTTCTGTGGGCCAGCCAATTCTGTATCCAGTCAGCCAAATTTCTCTGTATCCCATGCCTCCTTACTTTCTGAATGAGCCTACCATATGAGACCTTATCATTTGCCTTGCTAAAATCCACGTACACTACATCCACTGCTCTACTTTCAATGTGTTTTGTCACATCCTCAAAGAAATCAGTAAGGTTTGTGAGGCATGACCTGCCCCTCACAAAGCCATGCTAACTATGTCTAATCAAGCTCTGCTTTTACAAAGAATTATAAATCCTGTCTCTCAGAATCCTGTCTAATAATTTGCCCACCACCGACATAAGACTAACTCATCTGTAATTCCCATGATTATCCCTATTCCCTTTCTTGAACAAGGAAATAACATTTGCCACCCACCAATCATCAGGAATTACTCCAGTGGACAGTGAGGATGCTTCCTGTAGGAACCATGGGTATATCCCGTCTAGCCTAGGGGACTTATCTATCCTCATGTTTTTCAAAATTTCCAGTATATCCTCCTTCTTAATATCAACCTGGTTGAGCATATAAGCCTGTTGCGTGCTATCCTCATAAATGACAAGGTCCCTCTCAATAGTGAATACTGAAGCAAAGTATTCATAAAGGACCACCCCCCTATCTCCACTGACCCCAGGCAAAAGTTCCCTCCACTATCCCTGATTGGCCCTACCCTCACTCTGGCCATCCTCTTTTTCTTCACGTAGGGGTTTTCCTTAGTCCTACCCACTAAAGCTTTTCCATGCTCCCTTCTAGCTCTCCTCAGTCCATTCTTCAGTTCCTTCCTGGCTACCTTGTAACCCTCTAGAGCCCTGACTGATCCTTGCCTCCTCAACATTAAGCAAGCTTCCTTCTTCCTACTGACTAGGTATTCCACATCTCTTTTTGTCCAATGTTCTTTTTACCCTACCAGCCCTTTCTTGTCTCAGTGGGATAAAACTATCCAGTACACGCAGCAAGTGCCCCCAAAACAACCTCTACATTTCGGTCGTGCATTTCCCTGAGAATATCTGCTCCCAATTTATGCTCCACAGTTTATGCCTAATAGCATTGTGATTCCCCCTCCCCCCAATTAAATACTTTCTCATACCGTCTGCTCCTCTCCATGAGGATAATAGATGTCAGGGAGTTGTGATCACTATCACCGAACTGGTCTTCCACAGAGAGCTCTGACACCTGATCTGATTCGTTGCCAAGCACCACATCAAATATGTCCTCCCCTCCAGTTGGACTATCTACATGCTTCTCATTGCATTCTGCAGTGGTTCTGATCTGCTGTTTTCCTGGTTTGTGAGGTGTTGAGAGTTGGTTTGTATTTGACACATTGTGGTAGTACCTGTTTCCGAGGCATTCACATAGGAAGTATGGTTGCTGGCGGGAGGCAGTCAGTCAGATGGTGTTGATGGATGTCAAGAAAGGGACAGGCCAAACAAAGACATGCGCGGGAATTCCTCGAAGCCTGGCACCCATCTTGGAACTCCATTGATAAACATATAGATCTGGACCCCATTTAACAACCTCCCAGGAACAGAACCGGAAATGATAACACCCACCACAAAAACCAAGACACATAAATAGCAAACAGGACAGAACACCAATGCTTCACCGGAGGCTCACTGATGATATTATCTAGCATGGTGACAAAACATCTGAAATAAAACCCACCAGCTCCTCGAGCAAACAGACAACCTGATGCACACACTTAGCTACAAACCTTCTCCAAAGTCTAAGTATTGTCAGACTGTCCTTTAAGGAAGGAAACTGGCCTACAGGTGACTCCAGACCCACAGGAACAAGGTTGACTCTTAATTCTGGGCAATTTGGGATGACCAATAAATGCTGGCCGAGCCAGAAACATCCACAAGTGATGAATCAATAAACAAAAACTCTTTCTCTCTTCATATTTCTTGCCTCGCCTCACCTGCTGAAGTCTTTCTAACATTTTCCGTTTTAGAGCAGGTTTGGCCTTGTTTAGTATTTCAGTCAAAAGGAGGTCACTTCCATCAATGCAGCACTCCCTCAATACTGCACTAAACTATTAGCCTAGAAAAGGTGCTCCAGTTCTAATGTGCTCTCAAACACAAAGCTTTGAATTCACATAGAATAATACGGGGTAGGAGGAGGCTAATTGAACCACCCTGCTTGTCCTGGTTCCTTGAAAAAGCCATCCAGTGAGTTAAACTCACAAGCACTTTGCCACTAATTCTACAATATATCCCTTTCTGAGTGAATCCAGGTCGCTTGTGGAAATTACTGCTGTAATTGAATCTGTTTCCATCAGCTTTTCAAAGAATGCATTCCAGACCACCAACTCTGAGTATAAAATCATTTAAGACCATAAGACATAGGAGCGGAAGTAAGGCCATTCGGCCCATTGAGTCCACTCCGCCATTCAATCATAGCTGATGGGCATTTCAACTCCACTTACCCGCATTCTCCCCGTAGCCCTTAATTCCTTGTGACATCAAGAATTTATCAATTTCTGCCTTGAAGACATTTAGCGTCCCAGCCTCCACTGCACTCTGTGGTAATGAATTCCACAGGCCCACCACTCTCTGGCTGAAGAAATGTCTCTGCATTTCTGTCCTGAATTTACCCCCTCTAATTTGTCGTCATCCGTCCTCAGGCTCTTACAAAAGAACTACTAATGATTTTGATTTTTGATTTTATTGTCACGTGCATCTTATTGTATTTAGGAATACAATAAAATATAGTGAAAAGCTTTCATTTGTTGCGTCATTTCGAATAATTCAAGAATAAGGACATTGGTTAGGCCTCTTTTGGAATATTGTATATAAGTTTGGTCTCCCTGCTATAGGAAAAATGTTGTGACACTTGAAAGGGTTCATAAAAGATTTACAAGGATTTTGCCAGGGATGGAGGGTTTGAGCTATAGGAAGAACTTGAGGTTTATAAAATCATGAAGGGCATGGATAGGGCAAATTGACAAGGTATTTTCCCCAGGGTGAGGAAGTCCAAAACTAGGGGGCATAGATTTAAGATGAGAGGGGGAAAGATATTAAAGAGATCTAAGGGGCAAGTTTTTCATGCAGAGGGTGACGTGTGAATGAGCTGTCAGAAGAAGTGGTGGAGGCTGGTACAATAACAACATAGATTTAAGATGAGAGGGGGAAAGATATTAAAGAGATCTAAGGGGCAACTTTTTCATGCAGAGGGTGACATGTGTATGGAATGAGCTGTCAGAAGAAGTGGTGGAGGCTGGTACAATAACAACATTTGAAAGACATCTGGATGGGTACATGAATAGGAGGGATTTAGAAGGATATGGAGCAAATGTTGGCAAATGGGATTAGATTTATTTAGGATATCTGGTCAGCATGGATGAATTGAACTGAAGGGTTTGTTTCCATACTGTATATCTCTATGACACGAAGGAGAAAAGAAAGCTAGATTTTGAGAAGAGGCCATCAGTCCTGAGCCAGTTCATCACCGTTGGTAATGCCCACGCCACCATCCCTCCGCCAGCACTTAGACCAGACCCAACCAACTTCAAAGTCGCCAATCCTCAGGCACAATCTTTGCCACTGGGCTGATAGTCCTCTGCCATTGTCTTGCTGCCGCCTGTGCCAAACCCTCCAGCATCAGTCATGTTTCTCAATGCTAGGCCCACCTCTTCAATGTTGCCATGATGTCCTGCTGCCACACCAGACCCAGCCAACAATGAAATCGCCGATTCCCACCTTTTGCTGCTGGGCCTACCTCACCGACATGGCCTCTACTGATCTAGCAGCTGCCAATGCCAGGTCCTGTGCTTGCTCAGGAAATGAAAGTCAGGGCTGACTGATAGGTCTGCTCAAGATCGGCAGTAGGCCCAGACAAGGTACGTGGCCTGGGCCCACTCGAGATCAGCAGTAGGCCCACCCAAGGTACATGGCCTGGGCACACTCAAGATCGGCAGTAGGCCCACCCGAGGTACATGCCCTGGACCCACTCGAGATCAGCAGTGGGCCCACCCGAGGTACATGCCCTGGGCATACTCAAGATCAGCAAAGGGCCCACCCGAGGTACATGTCCTGGGCACACTCGAGATCAGCAGTAGGCCCACCCGAGGTACATGTCCTGGGCCCACTCGAGATCAGCAGTGGGCCCACACAAGGTACATGCCCTGGGCATACTCAAGATCAGCAAAGGGCCCACCCGAGGTACATGCCCTGGGCCCACTCGAGATCAGCAGTAGGCCCACCCGAGGTACATGTCCTGGGCCCACTCGAGATCAGCAGTGGGCCCACACAAGGTACATGCCCTGGACATACTCAAGATCAGCAAAGGGCCCACCCGAGGTACATGCCCTGGGCCCACTCGAGATCAGCAGTGGGCCCACACGAGGTACATGCCCTGGGCATACTCAAGATCAGCAAAGGGCCCACCCGAGGTACATGCCCTGGGCCCACTCGAGATCAGCAGTGGACCCACACGAGGTACATGCCCTGGGCATACTCAAGATCAGCAAAGGGCCCACCCGAGGTACATGCCCTGGGCCCACTCGAGATCAGCAGTAGGCTCACCGATGCTGTAAGAAAGAAAGAAAGACAAACAAAAACAAAATGAAAAACAGTCGGAGTGGACAAGCTCTGGCACAGTAACCTTGTTCCGCCACCACCTTGGACTGAGTCAACTGTTATTGAGAGTTTCATACTTTCTTTCTTTCTTTCTTAATTGAAGATTTGTAAATATTGGCAGAGAAAAGATTTTGCACCTGGTGAATGACAGTCACACAATCAAAATTCACTTAATTTCAGAAAAAGACATTTGAAAAATAATTGAAAGAAAATCCAGTCCCTCCAGGATGTTTATGGTATAATATTTAATATTAAATGTCCCCAAAACCAGAATGAAAGTGTAACAGTTACCGAGGATGGATAAGAAAGTGACATGAAAATAAAGGTCCCTGACAGCAGTGGAAATGAGGTGCTCTAGGACATCTTAGTGGTAAAGCCTAGACAATGTCACAAACACTGAAACAAATCTTCAATCAGAATCCCAAGATTAACTTAAAGCCTTTAACTCACTGTCATTTTGGTTAGAAATCTTCCTAAATCTTTGTGGGAGCAAACAATTTAGAATCCAATAAACATTTTCTCTCAAGAATTAACTTAGAGTCATAGAGATGTACAGCATGGAAACAGACCCTTCGGTCCAACCCGTCCATGCCGACCAGATATCCCAACCCAGTCTAGTCCCACCTGCCAGCACCCAGCCCATATCCCTCCAAACCTTTCCTATTCATATATCCACCCAAATGCAGTTGTACTAACCTCCAACATTTCCCCAGCAGTTCATTTCATACACGTACCACGCTCTGCGTGAAAAAGTTGCCCCTTAGGTCTCTTTTATATCTTTCCCTTCTCACCCTAAATCTATGCCCTCGAGTTCTGGACTTCCCCAACCCAGTGAAATGGCTTTGCCTATTTATCCTATCCATGCCCCTCATGATTTTATAAACCTCTATAAGGTCACCCCTTAGCCTATGACACTCCAGGGAAAACAGCCCCATCCGGTTCAGCCTCTCCCTATAGCTCAAATCCTCCAACCCTGGCAACATCCTTGTAAATCTTTTCTGAACCCTTTCAAGTTTCACAACACCTTTTCAATAAGAAGGAGACCAGAATTGTACGCAATAGTCCAACAGTGGCCTAACCAATGTCCTGTTCAGCCGCAACATGACCTCCCAACTCCTGTACTCAATACTCTGACCAATAAAGGAAAGCATACCAAATGCCTTTTTCACTATCCTATCTACCTGCGACTCCACTTTCAGGGAGCTATGAACCTGCAC
>NC_057741.1:7026643-7046926 GCF_004010195.1 Chiloscyllium plagiosum
CTTACCATTAAGTGTATAAGTCCTGCTAAGATTTGCTTTCCCAAAATGCAGCACCTCGCATTTATCTGAATTAAATTCCATCTGCCACTTCTCAGCCCATTGGCACATCTGGTCAAGATCCTGTTGTAATCTGAGGTAACCTTCTTCGCTGTCCATTACACCTCAAAGTTTGGTGACACCTGCAACCTTACTAACTCTACTTATTATGCCCACATCCAAATCATTTATATAAATGGCGAAAAGTAGTGGACCCAGCACCGACCCTTGTGGCACTCCACTGGTCACAGGCCTCCAGTCTGAAAAACAACCCTCCACCATCACCCTCTGTCTTCTACCTTTGAGCCAGTTCTGTATCCAAATGGCTAATTCTCCCTATACTCCATGAGATCAAACCTTGCTAACCAGCCTCCTATGAGGAACCTTGTCGAATGCCTTGTTACATACTTTTATAAGGTTTGAAAATAAACCCAGAACTGATATAATTTTTGTTGTACAAAGCCAAGAATATTGTTGGAAATTATTTTGTTAAATTTGGTTCCTTCATAATAAAATATCATACACATGCAATGTGGAAATATGTTAAAGCCAAATCAAAATTGCTGTTTTTAAAAGATTCTTAGATTTATATTGTAAGATGCAACATTGCCCTCAAGTGGCAAAAGTCTGAAGCGTAGATATTTAATTGGAAAATGCAGCATTGATCAAATGGAAAATATGAACGCTCATCTAACAAAAGAAACTTGTTTAGGCATATCACATGGTCAAATCACCTGAGCTGACATTTATTCTGTTGTAAAATAATTAATAATCATAGCCAGGTGTCTAATTTCAGAATAATCAACTGACGTGAATTTGTTTCCAACCAGGTGATTTACCTGATGTAGCAATTCTTATGTTATCTCCCATAATACATGAAACAGAGCATGGATATAGTGATATTAGAGAATTCAAGGATGTTTATTGCATCTACCGAAGAAATACAAACATTAAATTTCTCAGGTACTTAAGTGTCTGAACTAACATTAAGTTAACAGATGAGCATGCTTTTTAGTAGTATGGTACACCGCATATGTTCGGAAATACAGTAGAGTATTATATCCTTCATATCACAGATTACATTCTATGACAGAGTAAGAAAATTGTCACCTTGTCTCTCAGAGCTGTTCTCACATACTGACTGTGAGACATAACATATTTATCTTCTTCCAAAGATAAAAACTTCTCTCAAAAGAAATATACAAGTTATGCACAGACATATGTTGTCAATTTGAGAATGTGACTAACATGTAAAACATGTAACATGAAAGGTTACAGAGGTTTGATGCAGTGATTGCACATCTGTATAGAGAGGTATGTGTAGTTCTCTGTAACACATGCTTGATAACTTCGTTGGGAGTGCGTTGCTGGAAAAGCACAGCAGGTCAGGCAGCATCCGAGAAGCAGGAGAATCGACGTTTCAGGCCAGAGCCCTTCATCGGGAATGGTTTCCTGATGAAGAGCTTCGGCCCAAAATGTCAATTTGCCTGCTCCTCGGATGCTGCCTGACCTGCTGCGCTTTTCCAGCAACACACTCCCAACTCTAATCTCCAGCATCTGCAGACCTCACTGTCTCCTAGTTGATAACTTGGTTGTCTCATCAAAGGTTGCTGTCACTCAGTATCAATTATCATCATGGGCGGGATTTTCCTCACTCTCTCTGTGCATGATTGGCTTCTTGTACAATAATCTGAGCTGTTTCTTCACAACTTAGCACCATGATCAGAAATGACTTTGAATGATCTGATCTGCTTGTATAATTTAGAAACCTTTGTTGGCATCTAAGTACATGAATTTGAAACCTATATTGTCCACCTGACACACAATTTTACGAGATCCCTATCTCATTTGACTTTCAATAAGATTATCTTGCGCCTCAGAATTTTTGACCATCTTTTTTTTCTGCTCAGTGCCCTTAGCACTTACCTTCCAAGTATAAATTATGCTGCGGATGGTAATCCCTTCTCCATTGGCATTGCAAGTGCAGAAATACAATCAGAAAATTTGGTTTTGTTGCTAGACGCTTAAAAGTTACTAATTTGATGGTATGCATTCTGAGCTCTACTGTTTTGAGTTTTGATTATGGGGTGATTATAATAGTATGGGTCACTCCCCATTTGGTATACATCTTGCCACTCAATAGCATTCCATAACCTGACACTATCTGTTCCAGATACTGAGTCAACTGAAAATAATGCTCATCATCTCATCAATGATTACACTTGTTGTGCTACTAAGACATCAAATAGAATCATAGAGATGTACAGCCAGGAAACAGACACTTGTCCACGCCGACCAGATATCCCAACCTAATCTAGTCCCATTTGCCAGCACTTGGCCCATATCCCTCTAAACCCATCCTATTCATACACTTTTAAATGCTGTAATTGTACTAGCCTCCATCACTTCCTCTGGCAACTCATTCCACACATGCACCATCCTCTGCGTGAAAAGGGTGCCCTCAGATTCCTTTTATATCTTCCCCCTCTCACCCTGAACTTATGCTCTCTAATTCAGGACTCCCCCACCCCAGGGAAAAAACCTTGTCTATTTATAATCACACAACACCAGGTTATAGTCCAACAGGTTTAACTGGAAGCACACTAGCTTTCGGAGCGACGCTCCTTCATCAGGTGATTGTGAGCGTCGCTCCGAAAGCTAGTGTGCTTCCAATTAAACCTGTTGGACTATAACCTGGTGCTGTGTGATTTTTAACTTTGTACCGGCATCTCTGAATCTTGTCTATTTATCGTATTCATGCCCCTCATGACTTGATAAGGTCACCCCTCAGCCTTCAACGCTCCAGAGAAAACAGCCCCAGCCTATTCAACCTCTCCAATGCTCCAACCCTGGCAACATCCTTGTGAACTTTTTCTGAACCCTTTCAAGTTTCACAACATCCTTCCTGTAGGAGGGAGGCCAAACTGCATGCAATATTCCAACAGTGGCCTAACCAATGTCCTGTACAGCCTTGGCAACATCCTTGTGAACTTTTTCTGAACCCTTTCAAGTTTCACAACATCCTTCCTGTAGGAGGGAGACCAAACTGCACACAATATTCCAACAGTGGCCTAACCAATGTCCTGTACAGCCTCAACATGACCTCCCAACTCCTGTACTCAATACTCTGACCAATAAAGGAAAGCATACCAAAAACCTTCTTCACTATTCTATCTACTTTCAAGAAACCATGAACCTGCGCTCCAAGGTCTGATTGTTCAGCAAAATTCCCTAGGACCTTACTATTAAGTGTATAAGTTTTGCTAAGATTCCCTTCCCAAAATGCAGCACCTCACATTTATCTAAATTAAAATCCATCTGCCACTCCTCAGCCCACTGGTCTATTTGATCCAGATCCCGTTGTACCCTGAGGTATCCTTCTTTGCTGTCCACTACACCTCCAATTTTGGTGTCATCTGCAAACTTACTAACCATACCTCCTAAGTTCACATCCAAATCATTTATATAAATGATGAAAAGCAGTGGAGCCAGGACCGACCCTTATAGCACACCCTGACCACAGGCCTCTGGCCTGAAAACCAACCCTCCACACCATCCACTGTCTTCTACCTTCGAGCCACTTCTATATCCAAACCCTGTACTCCATGTGAGTTAACCTTGTTAACTAGTCTCCCATGAGGAACCTTGTCAAATGGCTTACTGAAGCCCATATAGATTTCTAATCTCCAGCATCTGCAGTCCTCACGTTCGCCTCCATATAGATCACATCTACCTCTCTGCCCTCATCAATCCTCTTTGTTACTTCTTCAAACAACTCAATTCAGTTCATGAGACATGATTTCCCACGCACAAAGCCATGCTGACTATCCTTAATCAGTCCTTGCCTTTCCAAATACATGCAAATCCTGCTCCTCAGAATTCTCTCCAACAACTTGCCCACCACTGTTGTCAGGCTCACCGGTTTATAGTTCCCTGGCTTTTCCTTACCACCTTTCTTAATAGTGGCACCACGTTAGCCGACCTCCAGTCTTCTGGCACCTCACCTGTGACTATCGATAATATACATATCTCTGCAATGGGCCCAGCAATCACTTCGCTAGCTTCCCACAGTATTCTAGGGCACACCTGATCAGATCCTGGGGATTTATCCACTTTTATATGTTTCAAGACACTATTCAAAAGGGCCACAACACACTGCAGCACACCAGAACTGCAAAAAGAAGAAGAGGAACACCTATACAAGGTATTCGCCAAAAATGGATATCCTCGCAATTTCATCAACAGATGCCTAAGGGAAAGACAACGGAACGAGGACATGCCGCAACCCAAAGGACTAACCACACTACCATACATCAAGAACATCTCTGAAATGACAGCCAGACACTGCGACCACTAGGACTTATAACAGCACACAAACCAACAGCCACACTCAGACAACAACTCACCAGAACGAAGGACCCGATACCCAGCATGAGCAAAACTAATGTAGTGTACAAAATCCCATGCAAGGACTGCACAAAACACTACATAGGACAAACAGGAAGACAGCTAACGATCCGCACCCATGAACATCAACTAGCCACGAAACAACACAACCAGCTATCCTTAGTAGCCACACACACAGATGACAAGCAACATGAATTCGACTGGGACAACACTACCATTATAGGGCAAGCCAAACAAAGAACAGCCAGGGAATTCCTAGAAGCATGGCACCCATCCACAAACTCCATCAACAAACACACCGATGCTATGCTTCTAGGAATTCCCTGGCTGTTCTCTGTCTGGCTTGCCAGGGAATTCCTAGAAGCATGGCACTCATCCACAAACTCCATCAACAAACACATCGACCTGGACCCAATATACCGGCCACTACAGCGGACAGCTGAAACTGACAACCGGAAGCGGCAGGGACAGGCCACTATAAATGCCGGAGGAAACACCACAGAAGCGCTTCACAGGAGGATCCCAAGCACTGAGGATGTCACCTAGACAGGGGACGAAACGTTTGCAACAAAAACTTCCAGCTCAGCGAACAGAACCACAGCATGTTTCAATATATCCAGCACCATCTCCTCTGTAATATGGACATTTTTCAAGATGTCACCATTTACGTCTCCACATTTTATATCTTCCATGTCCTTCTCCACAGTAAAAACTGATGCAAAATACTCGTTTAGTATCTTGCCCATTTCCTGTGGCTCCACACATAGGCTATCTTGTTGATCTTTGAGGGGCCCTATACTCTCCCTAGCTACCCTTTTGTTCTTAATGTATTTATTAAATCCCTTTGGATTCTCCTTAACCCTACTTGCCAAAAAAATCTCATGTCCCCTTTTTGCTCTTTTGATTTCCCTCAAGTATACTCCTACTGCCTTTACACATTTCAGACACATGGATGGTTTTAGTGGCTGCAGGATGTTCGAGAGCGAGGAAGGCTAGTACTGACTGAAGGTGGTCAGAGGTAAGGAACATTGTAGTGATGGGAGTTAGTCATTCAATCTCTCCTATCTCTACCTTCCTTCTTTTTCGAAACCAAAACCTCAATTTCTCTAGTCATCCAGCTTTCTTTACACCTACTAGTCCTTCCTTTCACCCTAACAGGAATATACTGTCTCTGGGCTCTCATTATCTCAATTTTGAAGGCTTCCCATTTTCCAGCCGTCCTTTTACCTGTGAACATCTGCACCCAATCAGCTTTTGAAGTTCTTGCCTAATACCGTCAAAATTAGCCTCCCTCCAATTTAGAACCTCAACCTTTAGATTTGGTCTATCCTTTTCCATCACTATTTTAAAACTCAGAGAATTATTAGAGAAGTAATCCATACAAGGCCGTAATCTTCCCCATATACTGTGAACAGGAGTGGATGAAAGATCATGTGGATGTAGGGGGCTCCCTTCCCTATTGAGGTTGTTACTTTCGCCATGACTCACATGCATTCGTGGGTTATAAATATCCTGATTCATTCCTGACCAGTAACCAGAATCATGTGATAGCTGTCTTTTGAGTTCAATACTACTGCGTCTTTGGAATACATAGATACGATAACTTGAACGAATGTTTCTAGCATTAGCATTTGTTTGTCCTTGAAAATGACTTGTCATGATATTGCAAGTTTGTCTCTAACTGGCCAAAATCATCTCAGGGACTTCTTTAATACTGTCAGATCATCTCTGGATGATGATCTTTTGCAAACTTGTAGTTGGTTATTTTCAGCACTCCAATTGTGACTATCCAGGTTGGTTCTGGTTAAAATGTAATTTACTGCTTCCATAAAATATTTCCTGCTGGGACACCATTTCGAGTCTTGAAAGTTTTTGTGGCCCCTCAGTAAGAACTGAGAGAGTAAAGTTGTTAGTGTTGGGATATAACATTGCTGCCTCAGAGTTTCAGTTCATGACCCTAAGGGGTGCAGACCCCAGTTTGAGAAACCCCAGTATAACAGACCAGCCTTGACAGGTGCTTCAACTTTATCGTTCTAGTGCACCAACATATCGATCAAGAGGGTTGGGTAATCTGTTGAGAATGCCAGATGTAATTATTGTGATATGTAGCTTATATCTCATTTCAAAATCATATCCTTGGAGATCAGTTCCTTTCATGCTTTTATTTTAAAGAAAATTGATGGAGAGATAAAATAGTCATTGTATTTCAGTGCCAGTCTGCAGCATTTAGTTTTGATTGAATTTCAATTTCAGTCTTTTTTCCTTTAGGTAAGGCATGCTTAGAAATTTCTTGTATTTGTAAATTTATTGCTTTTTGCTGGTCTTTGGATCTATACAGCCATCTGTACTCAAACATTATTTGATTTCTCTGCTGTTCATTGATGTTGTCCAGTTGGTCTTCAATTAGTTTTCCAAATATCTACCAGCAAGATATTACAGTCTTCTTTATTGTTAACCACTGGTGCTAGCTATGATGTAATATTGCTTCCAAAAGAGTATTTATCCTAATGTGGCAATGCTTAGGGTATCTTCTATAATATAAGGAACTGTGAGTGGGTATAACAGTATTGAAGAATCTAGCAGATGTTTATTACAACTATTGTACGCAAACATTATATTTTTCACTCACCTGAGTTCTGGACTAATATTAAGTCAAAATGATAGAACTAAAACATCCAGGATGCTTCAAGTGATTGAGGACAAATTGGAGAACACTTTTACATTCAGATCACATTTTATCTTGAGTATGTCTCTTAAAGGTATGACATACAAGAGGCATAACATAACAAACACAAAGGCATAAACCAGCTGATAATTAGATTAGATTAGATTAGATTACTTACAGTGTGGAAACAGGCCCTTCGGCCTAACAAGTCCACACCGACCCGCCGAAGCGCAACCCACCCATACCCCCTACATTTACCCTTTACCTAACACTATGCGCAATTTAGCATGGCCAATTCACCTGACCTGCACATCTTTGGACTGTGGGAGGAAACCGGAGCACCCGGAGGAAACCCACGCAGACACGGGGAGAATGTGCAAACTCCACACAGTCAGTCGCCTGAGGCGGGAATTGAACCCGGGTCTCTGGAGCTGTGAGCTGTGAGGCAGCAGTGCTAACCACTGTGCCACCAACCCTTACTACAACAAATGTTAGGGTCCTGCACGTGGCCCAGTGGCAGCATCTCAACACTGGGGAAAAGACTTGATTTTCTATATTAGGTTTCAACTGTTAGACGGGAATCTTACTAATGAGCTAGGGAGGACCTCCCTCCTGTAGTCCAAAGCTCTGAATGGACCTTTCAGGTGAAGCAGCATTGTACTTGTACTTCTTTTAATCTGGTCTACTGCATTCACTGCTCACAATGTGGTGTCTTTACATTGACAAGACCATATGCAGATGGGTTGCATGTTTTATGGAATCCCTTCACTCTCACTATAGGAATGACCTTGCCCCTCTTTCCCCACGTCCCCATGCGCACCTCATTTTCCACTTACATACTTTACACAATCTAGAACGCAATATTAAATTCCTTAACTTAAGGAACTGACTGCATTGTGTCTGCTCTACATTTTTCTTACATTCTTTCCTATTCCCCCACCCCCACAATTTATACCTTTTTTCTTTCTCACCACCATTAATGACCCCTTTATTATTCGCACTGTGCGTTACACCCTCTTGCTCCTCCTCTGTCTCAGCCAAAAGTATTTTTAAAAATTCCGATATATTTCAGTTCAAAAGAGTCATACCAGACTCCAAATATTAACTCGGTTTCTCTGTAAATAAAATGATTGACTGGGAGCATGGAGATGGTCAGACTTGATGGGATTCACAGAAAGGAACGCGAAGATTTGGAGGGTGACCTAGATTAACAGCTGAGCCTGCTACTCATTCTGTGAAGTGATTATTGTGTTGCCTTCCATCCTCATCTCAATTGCAAGTGACGAGGGAAAGAAAAAAAAAATGGATGCCACCACACCTGGACTGAGTGGGGTAAGTGTTTGTTTTTGTCTGAAGGAACCTGTTCTACTTTGAGCGACGTGCAAATTGCAGTATTTAAGCACTTACCCAGTCCACTTTAAAGACATCTGGAATCACAGCATTCTGCATGTGAACCTCAATGTTGACTAAAAATACTGACCACAGCAATCTTTACCACGTTATTGATCATTTCAAATTAATCCGGTAATGGATACGAAGTAGATGTAATGCGAGGGTGTAAAGTTGCATTTACGTTCCACAGTTCCCAAACACAGTCCAACATCTCAAATCTTTCACAAAGTACAGGAGCTGCTTACCTCACACCTTGGCCTATAACATTCCTACACCGTTATCATATATGCAATGCTACTTTCCTTGGGTGATGTGGGGTGGGACTGGAGGTGCAGTAGAAGGTCTCATTCCTCCTACCATAGATACAATCTTCTACTGTATGTGTGCCACATGGTTTATGCACCATATAACTGAATCAGGCCTAAAGTATAAAAGATCCATGTAGAAACATCCCCTGGGCCTCCTTTTTAGAGGCGTCCACGTCTCTGTGTTTGGATGATGATTGTAAAATTGTCTTTTGTGTGGGCTGCAACAGCTGACAGATCACTTTCCTAAGGTGCTGCTTTATTTTTGATTTCCTCCACATCATTCCAATGGGCCTGTCTCCAATGGCTCCAGATACAGAACCTGCTGTCACCTCTCTGGTAGCTGCCCTACAAGCATTCAGAGAGATTGATAAGGAATATTTGCATTGGAAGTCCAGGATCAGCAGCAGTCTCCAGTGGACGTGAAGTAGGCTCCAAATTCAGCATTTCCTGCAAAATGTACCCTTGTGATGCAATGTCCTGCAGATGAGCAAGAGGCAATGTTGCACTGAAGGAGGATCTCCCGGACACCTGACAAAACTCTGTGATCTGCTCTGGGTGTAGGGTGCTATAGTCTGCATCAAGGTACCAATCAGAATGCCATGTCATGAACCCCAGCATATATACATTCAACAACACCATCTTCCATTGCAGCTATCAAGCGTCAAACAATATCTCCTCAACATGAGATTCCCATGTTTGTTCCGGTCTGGAGGTTTGTTGCAGTACAGTACAGTACAGTGGGCATAGGATAATCCTTGCATGCTTTGCACCAGACAGCTGGAGAAGCAGCTAAAGTGTGCGATGGACAATGAGGATCTGTGTGAGCTGCGGCACTGTCCAGAGCAGGGAAGTGAGGGCAAGCCTTAGGAGGAACCCAACTTCCACCATCCGACAGCACAGCAGCAGAAGCCATATCAACACTAGCGACAGAAAATGAACAATGCTGTTGTTTGCATTTTCACAGATATCCATATGTATTTATTCACCTTTCTATTCAAAGCAACAGGATTTGGTGAGTGAAACCTAAGAAAGTTATTTCAGAAAACAACTTACCGACAACAAGAAAAATCCACCAGAGCCAAATTTTCCCTTCAAAATAGCCGATAAAATAATCGGAGAACTGTGAAAAGAAATGTATGTATTAAAATTTTCAACAAAATCCAAGTCAAAAGCAATGCAGACAAGGAAAAAAGACTGAATTATGTAGACCAGACTGATAATGTAGCTATACTATGATTACAGGCATGTAGACAGCATTTATTCATTAAATCTGTCCTGTTTATTTGAATGTGTTCTTTGTATACCTCATCTTGCATTCACAGCTAAACCAAATCTGCACCTCACCATTTGGTAGCTTACCTACCACCATCCTCAATAAGTACAGGGATCTGTTTACTTTAGCGTGTTAGAGGGAATCGACTTACAGGGCTCACTAGAAGGGATTCTTGTATTGAACAGAATGTAGCTCATTGCACCCTAGCAACTACAGGTTACATTAATATAACAGACATTGGGCTGAATTTTCCAAGAAGTAACAATCCCATGGAATTTGCAACTCTGTTCAATTTTTACGCTAAGAGAAAGCTCCGCATTTCTGACAGGAGATTCTGATCAGAGCTATTTCAGAAATACAGTGCCATGTTTTAAATCTGATAGGTCTCACATAATGTAAGGTAAAGAGAAAAAGCAAAAAGCAATCCCCTTTTCACATTCAGTTCCCCTATTCAGCGATTTATAGGTCCAGGTGCACAGACAGCCACTTTGACAGCTCTTGTGAAATGGTAAATACAGAAGGTAAGTGTAAGGTTGGGTTGTTGGGAGAGGAGGGTATGAAGTGGATAGAGAGCAGGGTGTCAAGTGCATATGGGCTAGGGTGCAAGGTTTATTATTTAGGGTAT
The DNA here is from genome assembly GCF_004010195.1 of Chiloscyllium plagiosum. NCBI lineage: Eukaryota > Metazoa > Chordata > Chondrichthyes > Orectolobiformes > Hemiscylliidae > Chiloscyllium > Chiloscyllium plagiosum. Next base: position 7,037,350 of record NC_057741.1, read on the forward strand.
GTTGAATGGACAACATTCAAGGGACAGGTACGGGTGGAGGGATGGTGTTGGGTCACAAGGAGGAGGAAGGGGTGTTCAGTGGTGAGGGTGGGGGCGTCAGTGCCCAGATGATCAGGCTAATGAGATATTGATCTGGTGGCAGGGTAAAGTGGTTGTCAGGTTCAGTAGCAAGGGAAAGGATACTTGGGTTCTCAGGGCAGAGTGGGGTGACAGGTTTAGTGGCGAGGTGGTGTTGATCCCAGGGGAGACAGGATGTCAGGTCAGTGTCTGGGGATTGTTATGTGTTGGGAAGAGTTGTAGGTGGGAGAGTGTGAGGTAGGCTGGGGGGAGGGAAGGCAATGTTGTTACTTGAATAGTTACTCAGAACGTAGACTAGATTCGGAATAGTCTAACTTTTCCTGCGTAATAATTCCTACCCATAGTAGAACCCTCAGAATTCTCTGATTAACATGGATACATTTGGAAGGAACCAGGCATAGAGTAAATTGCCCAATGGAATCATCAATTTGCTGGGCAACTTCATAGGACATGTAACAGTAAAGCATAATACAGTCCCTTCGGCCCTAGATGTTCTGCCGGCCTTTTATCCTACTCTAAGATCAAACTAACCTACATACCTTTCATTACACAATTATCCATGTGCCTATCCAAGAGTTACTTAAATGTCCCTAATGTGTGTGACTCTACTAACCTTCCTCCAATTACCTTAAAATTATGCCCCCTCGTGATAGACATTTTCGCCATGGGAAAAAATATCTGGCTATCCACTCTATTCATGCCTCTCATCATCTTGTACACCTCTCTCAAGTCACCTCTCATCCTTCTTTGCTCCAATGAGAAAAGCCTTAGCTCCCTCAACCTTTCTTCAGAAGACATGCCCTCCAGTCCAGGCAGCATTCTGGTAAATCTCCTCTGCACCCTCTCTAAAGCTTCCATGTCTTTCCACTAATGAGGCAACCAGAACTGAACACAATATTCCAAGTGTGGTCTATATAGCTGCAGCGTTACCTTGCAGCTCTTAAACTCAATCCCCCTGCTAATGAAAGCCAACACATCATATACCTTCTTAACAACCCTATTAATTTGGGTGGCAACTTTGAGGGATCTATGGACATGGACCCCAAGATCCCTCTGTTCCTCCACACTGCCAAAAATCCTGCTTTAACACTGTAATCTGTATTCAAAATTTGACCTTCCAAAATGAATCACATCATGGTTTTCCAGGTTGAATTCCATCTGCTACTTATCAGCCCAGTTCTGCATCCTGTCAATGTCCCGTTGCAACCTACAACGGTCCTCCACACTATCCACAACTCCAGCAACCTTCGTGTCATCAGCAAACTTACTAACTCACCCTTCCATTTCCTCATCCAAATCACTTATAAAAATCACAAACAGCAGAGAAACGATCTCTGCGGAACTCCACTGGTTACCGAGCTCCAGGCTGAATACTTCCCATCAACCACCATCTTCTGTGGGTCAGTCAATTCTGTATCCAGACAGACAGGTTTCCCTGTATTCCATGCCTTTCTGAGAATTACACGGGATCCCCATGTGCAATTCCCATCTCCACCGCAGAAGAAATTCTCTGGCCATTGGAAAATCTGGCCATTGTTCACACCTCCATATGACATTGTCATAATGGCTGGTGCTTAAGGCCCTCCTCAGTGTTAATCCGTTCAGACCCTTACATTATTAAATCATAATGTGGAGGTGCATATGTAACTAGCTAACTGATAAAGGAGCTCTCTGAAAGCTTGTACTTTCAAATAAACCTGTTGTTGTGTGATTTTTAACATTAAATCATAGAATTCCTACAGTTCAGAATAGATGCTATTTGGCCCAACGTGTCTACACCAACCCTTCCGAAGAGCACCACCCAGATCCATCCCGCCACCCTATCCCTCATTTCCCATGGCCAATCCACCTAGCCTGCATATCCCTGGACACTATGGGAAATTTAGCATGGCTAATCTACCTAACTTGCACATCTTGGGACTGTGGTCGGAAACTGGAATGCCCAGGGGAGGCCCATGCAAACTCCACACAGTCACCTAAGGATGGAATTAAACCCACGTCACTGGCACAGTGAGGCAGCAGTGCCAACCACTGAGATCCTGTGCTGCACATTATATAGCACTGCATTACTGAAGCATGGCCCATAGCATTTAGCAGTAAATAACTAGGAAATGGAGCAGCCAATTTCCATATCTCATCAATGGCAGAGATAACTATTGGAATAACTTTAGTAAAGAGCAAATATTGTCTCGAGATCCTGGAAAATATCCTCAATTCCTTTCAAATGGTGCTATTGTGCCTTCTATATCCACTACCTGAGCCAGCAGACATTTTAATGTTTCATCCAAAAGATAGCACTTCTCCTTGTAATATACCCTCCTCACTCTACTGCAGCGTTAGGCTAGATTTTGTGCTCAGAACTTTTAAGTCAGTCTTGAAATACAATCTTTGGACTTAGAGGTATAAGTGCTACTACTATACAGTCATAGCTGATCCTTGGCTGTCTCATGTGTAGAACAAAAACCCACCATCATTTTTAATATTCTTGAAACAATACATTGAGAAATCCACAAATAAAATTTAAAATGTACCCAAAATGAAATGCATACTCTGTGGATGTAAGTTTGCTCGCTGAGCTGGAAGGTTTGTTTTCAGATGTTTCGTCACCATACAAGATAACATCATCAGTGAGCCTCCGGTGAAGCACTGCTGGTATGGCCTGCTTTTTACTTATGTGTTTAGGCTTCCTTGGGTTGGTGACATCATTTTTGTGATTATGCCATTTCCTGTTCTTTTTCTCAGGGAGTGGTAAATGGGATTCAATTCAATGTGTTTGTTGATAGAGTTCTGGTTGGAATGCCATGCTTCTAGGAATTCTTGTGCATGCCTCTATTTGGCTTGTCCTAGGATGGATATGTTGTCCCAGTCAAAGTGGTGTCCTTACTCATCTGTATGTAAAGATACTCATGAGAGTGGTTATGTCTTTTTGTGCTAATTGATGTTCATGTATCCTGGTGGCTAGTTTTCTGCCTGTTTGTCCAATGTAGTATTTTTTACAGTTCTTGCAAGGTATTTTGTAAATGATATTAGTTTTATTTGTTGCCTGTATAAGGTCTTTCAAGTTTTAGTGTGTTGGTGGGTTTGTGGGCTACCATGATGCCAAGATGTCTGAATAGTCTACAGGAAAACAACACCTATGGACCAAATACTGACCTACAGAAGCAATCATCCCAACATCCACAAACAAAGCTGCATCAGAACATTATTCCAACGAGCCACCACACACTGCAGCACAGAGGAACTATGCAGAGCAGAGGAAAATCACCTATACCATTTATTTAAAAAGAATGGGTACCCAAAAAACATAGTCCACCGATTTCTTAGTAACAAACCCCAACAAACAGACAAAACATGTCTAGAAACCCTAGCCACTCTCCTCTACATCAGAGACATCTCGGAAATGACTGCCAGACTACTCAGACCTCTTAGCATCATTGTAGGCCACAAACACACCAATACACTAAAATGGCAGCTAATGAACTGGAAAGACTCTATACAGACAACAAGTAAAACTGAAGTCATTTACAAAATACTGTGCAAGTGCTGTAACAAACACTACATTGGACAAACAGGCAGAAAACTAGCCACCAGGATACATGAACATCAACTAGCCATAAAAAGTCATTGCCCACTCTCACTAGGATCTTTACATACAGATGAGGAAGGACACCACTTCAACTGGGCCAACACATCCATTCTAGGACAAGCCAAACAGAGACATGCACAAGAATTCCTAGAAGCATGGCATTTCAACTGGAACTCTATCAACAAACACGTTGATTTCGATCCCACTTATCACCCCCTGAGAAAAAGAACAGGAAATGGCATAATCACAGGAAATGATGTCACCAACTCAATGAAGCCTAAACACATAAATTAAAAGTGGGCCATACCACCAGCGCTTCACCAGAGGCTCACTGATGATGTTACCTAGTATGGTGACAAAACATCTGAAAACAAACCTTCCAGCACAGCGAGCAAACTTACCTGAGCTATGAATCTTCTCAAAACTCACCAAATGCATATTCTCTTTCCTTTGGGTAAATCCAGAATACTTAAGGATAGATTATTGGAAACAAGGCAAGAGGAGGATTCAACGTTTGCAGCTTCCTTCTGCTTGTCCAACTCGGATCATTGGCTCTGACAGCATTGACTTTCAGGACCATCTGAAGTCAAGTGGGAATAATCCAAGCCCCAGTGAAAGAGCCACCTTCTCCAGGTTCCATTTGTGAGACCGGCTGATCAATAGTTAATTCCAAAGGTTACGTTAATGCTTGATGAAACTTTCAAACATTTTCAAAGAAAGAATTTTCATTTGTAGGATCTTATTGTATTTGTGAACTATGTCAAAATACCTCATGATCACATTACTTGCATTTGGCATATACATCACTATTTTTGAATAGGTGCATCAACAATCAAGTTATGCACAGCAATGTCCCACAGCAAATGAATCAATAATAGATAAGGGAGAGAGATGTCAGATAGACCACTTCATTGTCAATGGGGTCTTTTGTATCTGCTTGTTCTAGCAGGCAGTATTACAGTTCAAAATTTCATTTGAATGGTAGCAACAAAGATTGTAGTCATATGCTCAGCTCCTAGATTGGAGATAAATCCCACAACATGCTGTCCTCAAAAACCAAAAGTGACAAATTAGGCAAGCTGACATTTTAGTTTCTCTGTTAATTAGCAGGGTGGCATGAACTGATCTTTAGAACAGCAATTCGACCAAGTACAACAACTGAATTGAGATGGTGTCCAGATATTTCACTCAGAAATTAAATACTGCAGAATGCACAAGACACATGTTAAATTATCTTGGTCATTGGCTCAATCAGGTCCACATCATACACCATGAATCCATCAACTTCAGCATTTATTTCAAGCAGATTCAAACTAAAGCATTACCCTTAGACAACATCTCCCATTTCAACAGATAGCGAAGGGGATAGAATGTATAAGGCAAAATGTAAGGTTAAATCCATGGAAATCTAAATAAGAGTATAACCGGAGTTGTGGGTGCAATTTTCAGTTCCATATTAAAGGAAGGTTGTTGAGGCAATGCAGAGTCATTAGCACCAGTAGCTGATTGCTTGAAATAATGGGCTGTTTTCAGTAGAGCAGAGAATATTATTGGGTGATTTAATGGACATATTTAACATTATGAAGCAATAGGATACTGTGAGAGAAACAAATTACTTCCAATTATGAAGAGGTCTGGAGCTGCTCTGCATATCAAGTGCCAACATGAAACATTTGAGCTGAAGGTTCGGTTACGTATGGAATGTTGTGACACTCAGTAAATGTAGCACTCCCTTTATCTTGTTTGTCTGTGTTTCTGATTACCATAAGTTCTCTGCTAGTTTAATAATAGAAACAGATTGCATAATTCAGGCCACATTCTCCAGCAGATGAAAGACACTGTGGACTGCAGCAGAATGGTTTAGAATACATTGTAAAATAAAGCAATGAGATCTGGAACATATTTTATAATTTCACTATATATTCAGCACAAGCGCAATCGAAACATCTTTTATTCAGCTTGCAGGTTATTTGTAATGATGGTTGACACAAAGTAAAATATAGAGCCTATTGAAAATCTGATATAAAAATAGAATTAAGCAGCAGATTAGGTAACATTTGTGGAGCGAGACGCAGAGAAGCAGGAACCATTGCAGTTAAATGAACTTTCAAGGCATTAACCGAAAATGCCTCTTACTACAAAGACTGCTTGATTCGTTGATTATTTCCAAAATTTGCTGAGAATTCTTTTTTTTAAAATCCATTTTGGATGGAACTAAAATATCTTTCCTGTTTATGTTCTTCAGAATAACTCTGAAGACACCAATGTCATAGTGCTTTGAGTGCATTTTCTCTGACAGGCATGATTCCATAAAGCAAGACAAACCATAATATTGTTGTGATTTACACAGAATAATCAATTTCACCAAAAAGCTAGAGGGCACTTAAAAAACTGAAATGCTGCACCGAAGCTCTCAAAATACTTTACTGAGATTGTGATCTGTGAATGATGTTAAAGTAGAGGAAGCTTCCATCTGCACTAACTCGCTTTCAGTTGATCCAACAGGGCTCTATGTTCTAGAGTGGCGCAAATATAGAATATTACAGCGCAGTACTGGCCCTTTAGCTCTCGAAGTTGCACCGACCAATGGAACCAACCTGAAGCCCATCTATCTGACACAATTCCATTTTCATCCTTATGTCTATCCAATGACCATTTAAATGCCCTTAAAGTTGGCGAGTCACCTACTGTTGCAGGCAGTGCGTTCCACATCCCTACTACTTTCTGAGGGTGTTTTGCTCAGCGCCGAGACTCCGTGGAAAGCAAATAAATCACCCCTTTCAATAAAATGTGACAATAAGATCTTATGAGGTAGAAACTGATGCTCTTTGAACTCATTATCCAGGTGGAATTGGAGCAAAAAGAACAAATCTCAGTATGGAACATCCCACACGGTGTGAATAGAGATAAGCAGCAAACAAGGCAGCCACCGAAAATAGGGATTATTCTGATATCAGCAAATAAGGTCCCCAGTGTTCATGTTCCCACTGCCATTCAATTTCCTCTCCAATGTCCTTCCTGACCCCTCCAACAATGACCCTCTGATACACAGCTCCTCCTTTCTCTATCCCACTCTCCAGTTGCTGTCTTGTGATGTAGGCCTACCCACTTCACAGTCAACCAACATTTTAATCTGCCCGTAGCTCGAATTCCAAACCCATTTTCAAAATGGGTTACCCACTATTAAATTTGAGAGGACCTGAGCAAAACTGACCCTTTCACAATAAGTATGCAAAACTGCCTCATCATTCCCCCTCCCCGCTAACATTGAGACCATTTATATTTTGTAGCTATTTACCAAAAACAAGAATCTTAAGACAATTGAAGCCATATTGCACTAAGTTCATCACTTTTCCCATGAAGTCACTAGTCTGAAACAAGGCAATCATTCATTTCGTTAATTTTACATTTCAGATTCATTGGGCTGAGCTGTAACTCCCATTCACAATGCCTCAGCCAACCACTATCATACTAACATTCACAACATTCCTGAGGTCAGACCTTCTACTGGAGGCTTCTCTCCCAAAGACCTCCAGACTATGAGTTCATTCACCTGTGGTTGGAAAACAGGCAGTCAAAGATTTAAAAGGGCTGCAGGTTTGTTGGGAATCCTGCTCTTCTTTAGGCTTCTCAATCTCTAAACTGCAGTTATGGACATAAAGCTCCTCAGGACTACAAAACAAACTAGTGCTTCCCCTGAGGGACAATCCAGCACATTGTGCATTTTTAGATCATTTCTCTTCAAATACTCTCTGAACATTTTAATCACCTTGTTCATGCATGTTATGACAAATCTCATTGGTAGGTGGGACTTGAGCCCTATGGACACTAATACTGAACTACAGGACTCAATTTCTCTAAGGTACAGTACCCAGGATTGCTCAAGAAGGCTTCAGTCGAACTAGAAGTCAGCTAAAGCATGACTTCAACCCCCTTGTATTTATTCTTAATTAACCTGTTCAGCATGCTATGACTCCTCCCCTGGCAGAGGTAGGATTTGAAGCCAGATCTTCCATCGCTGTGGCACAACATCCTTCAAGTAATCATCTGAATGAAAATAATGGGTATTATGTCTTCCACAATTACACAGTGAAACCAACAAAATACACAATCTGAAGTACAACTGACAGTAGAAATAAAATACAGCCAAATAAAGAGATACGAATCTTCTGAAGCATTTGTGACAACGTCAGAAGTCAATGAACACTTACCCTTACGATAAGAATCCACTTTATAAGAGACAGCCCAAAACCCGAAATGGCTCCATATCTGCCTGCAATGGTGTTGGTTGAGCAGAAGGATAAAAAGAATCCAATCCAGTTAAATATAAATGCAACTAAAAAAAACAAAGGAAATGAAAGTAGTCATTAATTTGGAAGAGTAAACTAAATTATTAACCATGTTATGCTGCACTGACAATTGTATTGTTTAGTGTATATAATAATCACTTGGATTTAGAATTTCTGTACAATTGAGAATTCTTTTTCTCTTTCTGATTTGAAGTTTTGGTTCATGTTTATGCCGAACTTCATTGACATAACAAACAAGAAGACTGTTCTGAATCAGAAAAACAGTGCCATGTGAATACGCGTGAATAATAGATTAATGGAATCAAAACTAATTGGACCTCAAATATTTGGCGATGGGGTTTCTATTAAAAGAAAATCATCGTGGAACTTAATTGTAACAGGGCTAAAATAACTCCACAAAGGCCAGTATCTCATCACCATGTCACCATTTATTTACACGTGTACAGTCTGGGACACTGATCCAGCTATCAGAGAGCCAGCACCAAGGGTGAGCAGAATCCCTGACTCTCCTGTTTTTTTTTCCTGTTTATAATATTTTATTAAACAAATTACAAAACAGTTTACAAAGAACAGTTAACATTTACAGCTGTACACAAGAGACAGCAGTTTAACAAGGGAGAGGAGCAGCAAAGCTAGGCCCCAAACCTTACCGTTCAACCATTTTACAGGGAGATGAGGACAAATCTCAAATCCCAGTTCCACGTATGATAAGACAGCGACAATGACATTTGTACATAAGACAATCCTGTTACATAAAAAGTGCAGACAATACAAACCCAGCAAGCCCCCATCCCTCCCACCTTCTGGCCAATCTAATTCAGCCCGCCCCTACCCACCTTCCGGCTCTCGGTCCACCTCATGCCCCTTCCAGTTCTCGGTCCGCCCTGACACACCTTTCGACCACCTCTAGGACAGCCTGACCCTCCTGTTTATATCCGTCAGCCAGAGCTCCCTGACTGGACCAGGGTAACAGGCCTAATCAGCGAACTCACACTGTATGAGGCCCACCTCGTTCCAGTCACTACAGGAGCACTTCTCTCTCTGGGCAAATATACCATGTACCGTGTCTTGTCTGAATGATTAGTTAATGTAAAGCACTGGCAAACAATGTCAATCTGAGCATTGTGCAACTTAATTCAAGGAATGTACTTAGCTGATTGATTGATTGATTGATGTTAATACTAATGTTACATGCTTGAATTTTAATATGCATTTAATAATGCAGAGATTTTAAGAGCAGCAATGAGTTACTATTCTGAGCAGTGTGCAATTTAGTTTCTCCCACTTCCTCCAGACCAAAGGGGTAGCCATGAGCACACGTATGGGCCCCAGCTATGCCTGTCTCTTTGTTGGCTACGTAGAGCAGTTGATCTTCTGTAATTACACCGGCACCACTCCCCACCTCTTCCTCCGTTACATTGATGACTGCATTAGCGCCACCTCGTGCTCCCGCGAGGAGGTTGAGCAATTCATCAACTTCACCAACACATCCCACCCTGACCTTAAATTTACCTGGACCACCTCTGACACCTCCCTCCCCTTCCTGGACCTCTCCACCTCCATTAATGACGACCAACTTGACACCGACATTTTTTACAAACCC
>NC_057741.1:7047566-7066470 GCF_004010195.1 Chiloscyllium plagiosum
AAAGCCCTTCATCAGGAATACAGGCAGAGTGCCTGCATGGTGGAGAGATAAATGAGAGGAGGGTGGGGGTGGTAGCAAATAGCACACCCCCATTCACCTATTGTACTCTATGCTACTTTCTGCCCACCCCCACTCTCCTCTCACTTATCTCTCCACCCTTCAGGCTCTCTGTCTGTATTCCTGATGAAGGGCTTTTGCCCCGAAATGTCGATTTTACTGCTCCTCGGATGCTGCCTGAACTGCTGTGCTCTTCCAGCATCACTAATCCAGAATGCAATTTAGTTTAGTTGTCTCTGCATTGACTAGTGAGTAATTGTAATGTTTCTATTGAGCTTTTTTGCTCAGTCAGTAAGCACTGCATTATTTCTCATTTCCAGCAGACCATTAATGGAACATTGCAAGAAAATGGCTATAAAAAGGCTTTTGTCTTTGTGGATGAGACATCCAGATATATTTGGAATTTCTGACAGAACAGATTGTTTTTCCTGAATCAGGAACCAAGTCAGTAAGGATATGGCAGAGGTGCTGATAAGGTCCATGTTAATTACTAGATGACTGATCAATGGCAAAAGAGATGCAATGACCTGGTAAGTCCAGTACAGGTGAGAAATGAGTTTTCTTCTGACACATTCAATCTTAGTAACTCAGTAAACGTAATTGAACCAGTATTGTGTCCTGTGCTCACCAGGGACACCTCTTCAGACAATAACAGCCCACTTCCTTCATCCTATCCCCTCACAGATTTTAAACCAGATCCCTCCTAACCCTTCTCCCCAAGGTGGACAAACTCTCCTCACCCAATGTTGCCAACTTACCTGGGTTGATGATGTATTGAGGACTTTTCCTTGGGACTGGATGCCGTTTCAGCAGTGTCCAGTATGGAGTGCAGGCGCGGCAATGACCACTGGAGTAACTGATCAGTCTGTCAGACAATCAGATTGGCCAACACAACTCCAGAGGGCAGGATTTCTCTCAAGGAGGGGCAGAAGTCCCACTCAGCACTAATTTAGCCGACATTCCATGGAATAAGGATGGGTTGAACCACCCACGTCCTCCTACCCCCAGACCTTCCTCAAACCTGCACAAGATTTAAGTGCTCCTTCCACAGAAGTCTTAACCTGACTACATTTAACACAGTGCTGTCCCAGGTGCACTGAAAAGCCATGACCTACTTCTGGGTAAAGGCCTGGATGTGTGTGAGGCCCATTGGATGAGCAACCCCCACCCCCCCCCCCACCACACCCTGCTTCACTGCTCCTGGCTAGCAAACCTTTGTTTGTTGGCTCATTAATGTTTTATCGGTTGTACTGGATCCATAGAGGAAGGAGTAAGCAAACCGTCATTTCCAGGTCACAGTCCCACCCACAGCCGTGAAGTGCCTGGTGTTATACCAATGTTCAGAAATGCTCTTCGAGCCAAACAGCACATGACAGAACTTGCTCATAAATGGAATGAGAAACCTTTTATCAATGTTTTGCCAATTTGTTTGCGCAGGCTCTGTTTCGGCCAAGATTCCATTCTAAAGAATATGCCAGTACTTTATTTTACCTTTATTCAATCATTGGCATTAGCAGTTCTGGCAGGGCCTGTAATTATTGACCACCCAAATGTCTTTGAGAATGTGGTTATGAACCTACTTAATGAACTGTAGCAGTCATCCTGATATGGATATACTCTCATGTCCTAAATTTCTCCCCTCATCTCAGTCCTAACTGGTCTATCCTATACCCTTAGATTGAGAGCCCGAGTTCTGGACTCCCCAGTCATCAGCACCATCATTCCTGTGTTTAGCCTGTCTAGTCCTTTTGGAACTCGATAGGTTTCTGTGAGGTCACCCCTCCCCCATTCTTATAAACCCCAGAGAACATTGTCTTCATCAATCCAATCTCTCTTCGTACATCAATCTGCCATCCTTCCTCAGAATAGGAGACCAAATCTGCACACATTACTCAGGGTGTGGTCTCGCCAAAGCCGATATAATTGCAGCAAGACATCCTTACTCCTGGACTCAAATTCCCTTGCTATGAAGGCTAACATACCATTTTGCTTTCTTCATCATCTGCCTGCTTACTTTCAGCAACTAATGTACAAGGAAAACCAATTTTGAATGCATCACCCCTTTTCCCAACCTATCACCATTTAGACAATAATCTGTCTTCTGTTTTTGCTTCCAGAGTGAATAACTTCACATTTATCCACAGTAAACCTTATCTGCCATGCTTGTGCCTACTCACTCAACTTATCCCAAATGACTCTGAATTATCTCTCTGTCCTCCTAACAGCTCACCCTTCCCCCCCACCCCCCCCAAGCTTTGTGTCATTTGGAAACTTGGTGAGCGTTGGCTCTTTCAAAAACCAAGTAACCAGCAAACATTTCAGGCGGGAAGGTGGGAGAAATGGAGAAGCATGTCATAGAATCATAGAAATGTACAGCAGGGAATCAGAGCCTTCAGTCTCCAGGGATGCTGGGGGAGTAGCAGGTCAAGTGGACAAAGATCATCAGGTGTCACATAAAGTAGGAAAGTCTATCAAATCCCATAGATTATGAATTAATTTCACCCTTAGACTTTAAATTTCATATTTTATACTCTTTCAAAAGTTAATTAATTTTGGATATTTCTCAACAGGAAACCTGTTTAAAAATCTGATGAATATCAATGTTACAAAATGAAATTTATGATCTTTAGTATAATTGACCACTTCTTAAATATCGCTTTTCAAAACTCTTGCTGATTGAAATTATGATACTTCCCAAAAATGTTAAATTTTTAATGTTGTAAAATGAATTATATCTATTAAAAATGTAATAGTGCAATGTCTGTTTGGTGTGATTTTTCATGGCTTTTTACAGCAAAGTCTATTTCCCAGGGCTTGTGATCAAATGACTAAAAAGCACATGCATAACTCCCTGTCTTTATCACTCACTTAAGCCTGTATTGGACCTCACTGCAACCCATACAGGAAGAGAATCCTTTCACAAAGTAGCCATAATTCTGACCACCAGGATTGTGGGAAATTCATACAGAGATTTATGAATCCATAAAATCCAAACTTTTAAGTTGCAGTAGATGGGCTTAATCATGAAAACAGTTATGATGCTAATTGGAAAATTTAGACATGGAAGATTTTCAAGTACTTTACTATGGTCTGTGCATAGTTTTATGAAGTTGCCACACTGATAAGATAGGTGGAGAAAATTACTTCCACTGGGTGTGAAGTCTAGAACTAGGCAACATCATACAAAAATTAGAACAAGAATTATCAGAAGAGAAGTAAAGAAACGTTTGCACTTCTTGGGTGGAAGCGTCCATTGACTGAACAGATGCCAAAAGATCCATGGTGCCTCTTCTAAGGATGGCCTCCCTCTGTTAATCAGGCAGTTCCATGGACACCAGTGGGGCTTCCTTGAGAATGAGGGCAATAAGAAGCTCTTGCCCTCAGTAGTATCAAGGGCATGTTGTGGCTGCTGCTGCTGGAGGAGAAAGCCTAGAGTCACAGCATACAGGAGTAGTTAGTGATGGGACTTTTAAAAAAATCATTCACAGGATGAGGGCGTTACTGATTAGGCCATTCCAGAGGGCAGTGATCAACTATATTGGTGTGGGTTCAGAGTGACATGTAGTCCAGACCAGATAAAAATTGCATATTCCTTGCAAATGGTTTTTCCTAACAATCAACAATGGATTCATGGTCATCATAAGACTCTTAACTTCAGAGTTTTATTGAATTCAAATTCCACTATTTGCCATGGTGAGATTCAAACCCAGGTCCCCAGAACGTTACCTGGATTAACATCCAGGCAATAATACCACTAAGCCATCTTAGAGTTTAGATTGGGGAGGAGAGTGTGGGCATAGAAGGATGAGAATGGGGTTGGGAGGGCTTTAAACAAGAGAAGGGGAATGGCTTTCAGCAGGCACCTTCTTCCAGATGTCTATGCTGTCCATCATGCCTTTGTTTGAGGGCCTCTACCCCCATCAAAAGAGACAAGAATTCGATTTGCTTCCAGAATGCTCATGCCCATAGGTCCAGCTGCTGCTGGGCTAACCTTTAAGTGGTTCTTCATTGTCAGCAAGGTGGGGAGATTGATCATGGTCTTTCCTTCCCAGACAATGGAGGTTAGCATCAGGTGCACCACACTCCATCTTTTTCAACAACCTTCAACCCTATCACCACCAACAACACAAGACTCCCCCTAAAGGAATTGGAATTGTCTTCCACAAACCACAAATGTTGTGAAATACTTGTTGTATTTAAATCTGAGGTGGGCAATATTTTATAATTGAAAGTATTCTGGATATGGCACCAAAACAGACACATAAAGTTAGGTTACTGGTCACTTGTTGTTCCATTTTTGGAGGGAGAAGATTGAGGATGTGAATAGTGTACTCCTGTTCCATGACAGCAATTTGCAAAAGCCAAGTATTTGGAGAAATTAGACACGACACATTGGCTGGTTTACTGCCGTCTATCTCTGATAAAAGTGTCTTTGTGTGTACGTTGTGGCAGCCATTAAAGATCTCACCTGTAACACGAGAGACAGGATTTTGCTGACCTTGAGTTGCACACACAGAAGCCAGGAAATCTGGCCTTACCCACTGCTGATGTTTCCTGGTGGTGGGACTATGCAGAACAGCTGCTTGCCTAATGGAGGGCACACAGCCTATTCTAACATTGAACAGCTCTGCTGGAACACATTCTTTGCAGCATTCAATCAGCCACCATGCGGCAACCTGGAGGAGGTGGAGGAGGTGGTGGGAATGGTTTGCAGAGGCCCCATGTCCAAAACAGGGCCTGCAGGAAGAACTTGTGGTGGGTCTTTCGCAGATGCCTGTCTGCCTGCTTAGCCTTTCTGAATAGTACTTTTATTTCAAAACAATATTTTATTCATAAGAATCATCTATAAATACATGTAAAAGTTTGAACCCAGTTCAGTGCAGTCCTTGCACAGAGATAAAATACAAATAAAACATTGGAATTTTGACATTTCTCAGAGCTTTTCCAGAGACACAGGAAACTACCCATATTCATTCTGAGGCATCAAGAAGACTTGAGACCTGAATGGATCCTCATTATACTTTGGCAGAAAGATGTCAGATAGTGGTCTTTCCCCATTGCGCTTGGCACCTTGTCCCAGGCTTTAATACATCCCTCAGCACATAGTCCTGGACCTTGGAATGTGCCAGTCTGCACCAGTTGGTCAATGCTGAAAATGTGTTGCTGGAAAAGCGCAGCAGGTCAGGCAGCATCCAGGGAACAGGAGAATCGACGTTTCGGGCATAAGTCAATGTCAACTCTTTGCACTGAAAGACCAACAGGTTTCAGGAAGACCAAAGAGCATCTTGCACCTAGTTCATAGTCTACCAGGCACAGTCAATGTTTGTCTCAGTGTGCATCCCAGGGTACAGACCGTACAGCACAGCACCCTGAGTCATGGAGCTGCTCAGGCTAAACCTTGATAAAACCTTCTCTGAATTCTTTTTCATTTCAAAAATGCACTTCATTCATAAAATCATGTATAAGTACATCCAAATGTTCTAAACCAGTTCTGTACAGCCTTTCCAGAAACAAAAGGGAATTTTGATATTTCTCAGAGCTACTGCCAAAACAAAAATGGCATTTTCTGCAAACCCTTGCTGGAGGTTAATCTTAAGTTTACCTCAAAGGGCACCTCTATGTTGATAAGCCAGGTCAATCTGTCCGGCCTCAGTGGTGATCTCCCCTCTTTTCTGCCCAGACTCTGGAGTTGCCAGCCCTTTGATTGAGCAGGTCGGATCAGGAGCACAGCCACATGACTGTTCTGGGAGGCTGCCTCTGGGATAATCATGGAGCTAGCCCCACTGCTTCCACATGCAGGCTCGGGTCCAGATCAGGGTGCCGAAGCTCGTGTTAACATCCTGCCCCAAGCAACAGTTATTTTCTGTGTGAAGCCAGCACAAAATAAGTACAATCTCCTGAATTTATAACTCACGGACACGCCCATTCACACCACCATGAAGAAACTGTGACAGTTTCACTGCTTCTTCCTGTGAGAAGTTGCTTTCTGCCAGCTTTTGTTCAGCACGAATGATTGCAAATGTTGCATGAAACTACCCTTCATGCTCTATTTTCAGAAGATAGCAGAACAATGCCATTTTGATAAAGATAATTTGGCAGTCCCCAGATTTACAGCAGGCTGTGTTATAAATATCAAAAGAAATTAAATAACAGTTAAGTTTTGTCGAGAACTTCTCTCCTCAGGGAGTTCTAAGACAGAACTGATAGTACGCTCACATATTGTCAAAAGGAGTTCTACTTCTATATAAATGACTGGGCTAATCCCTGTAGAACCACACTGTATTAACTTACAGTGGAGAGCAGGTGGATAGTGACCAGAGTAGCTTGCCACCTGCTCATTCTTGCCACAGAAGGTTTGAGTCATTTAGAAGTATGGGGTTATTTACAAAGTTGTTGGCAGACTCAGCTACCTTTGTCATTTCTAATGCTTAACTCGTAATTTAGTGCTTGAATGGCTTTTCTACATAAACCTGGGAGAATGCCAGTTTCAAAGCATGCCCTTCCTTCACAGAGTGTGCATTATTACAGTCTTCACTATTCATTCATCTCATTGGGCAGGACCCATAACATGAGTGCACTGCTCCTATTTCTGTCCTCCAGGTTTATGTTTTCTGGATCTTGCACTCTGCTTTCTATATGCGACATTGTCTATTTAATATTTGATTATGATTCATGGATTCGTATCCACAGAGTGCTCAAGTCAATCTTGTTTTGCCTCAAAGCTACCAGTCCCATGAAATAATCATTGAATATGGTTGTTACAAAAAAATAGATCTGTTAGCAGATTATGATCTGAGGCACAATTTATGCCGGAGTGGAGGGGATTCCATGAAAACGCTGGAAGTCTCCACAAGTCCCACACCCACACACATCATTCCCGACTTTCACAGGGGCAGGTCCTTGGATGTTACAAGATTCATGCACATGTGACGTCTGGAGACAGTGGATCAGATAACTGGGCAGTTGCTTCTATTTATGTGGGATTTTGGTATCACCACTGTCTGGAACCTGTGAGGTGTCAAGCAGATCGGGTCAAGATTGACCTGATTGATTTAGTTTGGATAACCAGGATGGACATGTGAGATATCCTCGTGGACACCTTAGTGCAGTGAGATGTAAGATACACTTTGGATTGTGAAAAGTAAACTCTTTGGAACTGTCAAAGCTGTCAGAGATATCAAAGAACCTAGAAAATAATTGTCTATCTTTATTTGGGATTAGTTTAAGGAATTGGGACATCATCAAGTTTGTCAAAGGCAAGCTGAGGGGACATAAGGGGACTTGACCTCAAACTTTGTGTCCTTTCTCTCAGGGAGATAAGGTGGTTCCAGTAGGCCCCATTCAGGAGGAGAATCTAGCACAGCATGCCCAGAAACTGCTTCTTAGGACACTGCAGTCCCTCCCTGTCTCCACTGACTGTGATGCACGTTACAGTTGGAGAGGGTAAGCTTGCATCTGGGCAAAACTTTCATGAGACCTGGGCCCTCTCGGCATAAAGGCAATTGGGTATTACTGCCAACAAGGCTATATTGGGAATAGAATTCTGCCAGTAAGATACCATTAACCACAATAATCCCCAGCCCCCCAAGGAAAAGACTCCCTTCCACATCATAGATTATGTGCTTGCATACCTATATTTCCAAGTGAGAATCTGGCAGCGACAAAGTGTTTTCCATTGCTCCCTGTGGAGTGAGTTTGGGAACTAGAAAGTTTAAGTTTCCCTTGTGATGATGTAAACGTCACAACTTCAAAAATTTCATGGATTGAAACAGTCAGCAATACCTCTTTCTGGAATAAATTGTATCACGAGATGAAAGGGATAAGGAGACGCTGTTATAAAGGAATTAAAAGCAAGACGCTTATTCACCACCCCTGGGAAAGGGTTGAAGGAACATAAACAAGCTGTTTCTTGGGAGAGAGGGGATAATACTGCTCAATACCCTGCTGACTCATGACAAATGGACAATTAAGACTGTCTGTAGAAGGAAATGCCCTGAAGTAAAGGGGTTAATTGCAGGACAGGCTATGACAAATGGACTCCTAACCCTGAATGTAACAAGGAACAGGGGAGCTACATCTGAACAGAAGGCAAACTACAGACTCCAAAAATATAATCAATGTTGCAGATGAAAGAATATAATCAATCGTCAATAATGTCACACCACAAACTTGTAAGAGAGAAAATTCTATAAGAATTCAACATCAGAACAATTCAGGAGAATTTTGAAGAACAGCACTGCGCAAGGATTGAACCCTGGACACTTCCAGAGACAGATATTGTTGGTTGAATCATATCTTGAGTCCACCATTAATCAGGTAATAGCCAAGTTGAGTTGTGAGGCTTAACTTGCTCACCCAAGGGGTCTTAGTTGCTACATGTAATGAAGTTTAAATCATGGTTTCAGTATTTGATTGTCAATGAGATTTCTTAATAAGTAGCTGAATTAAAGGTAACTTATGAGGATTTACCCACAATGCCCGTGTGTGTCTCTTGGACCATTAACAGTTGTTTCCTGGCATGACAACGAGGGAATTAATTATTTGACAATGAAAGTCCTGCTGATGAAGTACAAATTGAAGCCAGGTGTGTGACAGTCCTGAACTAGTAGAGATATGGGGGTGAACTTTCTCACCCCTGAATCATTTGGGCAATAACCAAGTCAATTGGGAAAAATGGAGTAGGAAAAATGAAATTCTCAATGCTGAGAAAAAAGTTTGATTTCCTATCCAAGGTTTGATAGAATAAAACAGAATAAAAACCTTACTCACAAGTGTTGAGAGGCTTACATGCAACATGCACATATTTAAATCTCATTAGTACTCAATCTTGCCTCATTTCTAAATCATTTCCCATTCTTCCACACGATGGAGAGAAATTAGATGGAAACAGTTCCCTACATCCAAGTCAGTGCAGGTACTCAGTACCTCCATTTTGCCACTTGTTCACCCAGAAACATGAACAGCAATTTCCCATCATCTCAAAGTACACTCTATTGGCATCAACTGCCTGCATCCATCCCCACTCCCACTACCTCAATCCCCCATTGATAGAGGTGGGCATTGTGCACACATGACCCTCACCACATCATCATGGCACATCTCTGCACTTTGAAAGTAATTCTCCATTTCAAAGCTGCATTTTGAAATGCACCAATGCTGCTGTCAGGACTCTTAGCACAGAGATAGGTGCTTAACTCATCCTTTAGAGCAGGGTATATATCCAGGGCCTGCTTACTTAGTGCCCACTCACTTCATGCCTACTTTCATGTTCACATCTCAGTCTTGCCTTGCCTTTTAGCAAAGACATAACATCAGGCAGCTCGCCATGTTTGTCAGTAGTGACCAGTCAAGGGGGTGAATGTGTTGCTGTGCAGCATCATTCTACATCAATCTCACATCTGCAACATGTGATAGCAGCCTCACATGGCAAACACTTTGCATGTGCTACAGCCAAATGGCAACATGTCAAAGTCTAAGAGGAGCAAGACTTTGTCAATTCAAAGAGGACTGCTGTCAGTCCCAGCCACAGTCAGTTAATGGACAGTGGCTGATCTTTTTTCTTTTATACATAATATGAGAACATCACTGGCATTTAACTGCCCATCCCTAATTCACCAGAGCGCAATTAAGAGTCAACAATATTGCTGTGGGTCTGGGATTACATGTAGGCCAGACCAGGTAAGGATGGCAGCTTCCTTCCCTAAAGGACATTAGTGAACTAGATGGGTTTTCCAACAATTAGCAATAGGTACATGGATACCATTAGACTCTTAATTCCAGATTTTTATTGAATTCAAGTTCTCACCATCTGCCGTGGCTGGATTCAAACCCAGGTCCCCAGAACATTACCTGGGTCTCTGGATTAACTGTCCAGCAATAATATCATGAGGTCATTACCTCCTCATTTCAATCTTGGGGCTTGGATATGGTCAGTTGACTGCTTGGGCTGGCCAGGGTCAGAGGTTCTGTATTACTGCAATCCGGGAAGTCAACCTTCAGTTCAAATCCACACACAGTCTGAGGAATTACCAATAAGTCAATTTAGTAAATCCTTCCAATTTAGTCAGGCGTATATGCCACTGTCAATCTTGAGAGGCTGCTCACTGAAATGGAAGTTATCAGGGGCCATTACTACGATAAAGAAGTAGAGGAAGTCACTTGGAGGCAGTTTGCTGGATGTAGAGGGGACAATAATTGTGAAGGGGATGTCCTTCAACACATAAGGGTGGAAGACGATAGAGCAATGAATAACATAGGTTACTGCAGAAAGAGTTGTTATCATTGGATCCACCAAACAGGGGGACTATGCATTTCGATTGCTCTCATGGCTAAGCTGGAGCAGGGGGCTCAGGGAGTAATGTTAGGAGAAGAAGTGACATAGTTAGTGTAAAGCTTGGAAGCTCAGAACTGCTGGAGTTGACAGGGAAGAAAGGAATGTGAATGTTGGGGTCGCCTCTAAATTACGAATCTGTGACTTATTCTGTAAAGTATTAATCATGTTGCCTTCAATCCTTATCCAAATCTGAAATGTACAATGGAAATGGAAAATGGCTGTGACCACCTCAGGAGTGTGTGGAGTAAGTGGTTTGAGCACTGTCTGAGCACTGTGGGTGATGTGGCTCTTCAAGGGGCAATTATATTAATCAGGTACTTCCACAGTGCAGGTTGAAGATATCTGTAATCATTCCACCCTGTTTGTGGAACGTAAGCAGTGTCCAACTGTGTGTGATACAATTCCTGATCACAAGCCACCCTGACCATATTACAGATCGATCATAGGTCATCCCTGTGAAGCAGCATGTAGTCACAGGTGATCTTCAAAGTGTTACCTGGTGATAATAATTCACAAAAACAACCCAAGATCTCATAACCCGCTCAAGGGTCTGGGGTTAATATCCTTTCACCTTAGGCTGTAAGCACTTGACAATATGCTCTTATATGCAATGCTGCCTTTCTTACACAATGTCAGGGTATGAGGCAAAGTGTCAGGAATCTCTGCACACCAATAATCTCCTATTGTAGTTACATGGGATGACTTGTGCTGCATACATTAGAATACAATCCATTTATTTATCAAAGGTCCATGTAAAGGAAAGCATGGCCCTCTCTTTCAAAGATTTTTTTAAATTCATGGGATCTGAACATCACTGGCTGAGGAGAAAGTGAGGTCTGCAGATGCTGGAGATCAGAGCTGAAAATGTGTTGCTGGAAAAGCACAGCAGGTCAAGCAGCATCCAGGGAACAGGAGAATCGACATTTCGGGCATAAGCCCTTCTTCAGGAATCAGGCTGAGTCAACATTTATTGCCCATTCTTAGCAGCCCTTCAGAAGGTGGGGATGCAGTGCCTTCTTGATCTGCTACAATCAATTTGCAGTTAGTAGACCCACAATATCGTTAGGAGAAGATTTCAGCATTTTATCCAGCATAATTGAAGGACCGGTGATACATTTCCAAGCGAGCTTTGTAGTGGTTTGGAGGAGAACTTGCCAGTGGTAGTGCTCCCAATAAGCATAAACTCCAGCTGATATTGTGTCCACTACAAACAGCTCCACCTCTTTAAAATGAAACGATATCCACCATCCTTTAGCACATCTTCAGCTGAAACCCTCATTTTTTTTTTGTCACCCATCTGTTCCAATTCTCACCTGGCTGGTCTTCCATAATCCATCCTTCATAAAATAAAGCTGATCCAAAACTCTACCATCCATAGTGACTCACTTCATGAAGTCCTACTCACCCATCAGTGCTGAGCTCACTGAAGAATATTGGTTAGTGCTCTGTCCACATCTTGATTTCAAAATTGATCTGCTTCTTTTCAACTCTCCCCATGGCATTCCTCTCTCCTATCTCTGTGAACTCTTCTAGTCTGCCAAAAACGCTCTCTTCCACTAACTCTGATCTGTACATACCCCTTGCTCCATGCCCCACCACTGGTGATCAAACTGACATTGGTTTTGATCAAAGATGCGTCTCTCCGTCTCTCTTTCTCTTCTAAGGTGCTGTTTTAACTAAGTTTCAACTTGTCTTAATATCTTCTTTTGTCATCAAAATCAATTTTGTCCAATTATGCTTATGTGAGGTGCTTGGACCATTTAACTAGCTGAAATGCATTATGAAAATGTAAGTCATTGTTGGGATGTCATTTTGTACAATTTTGAAAAATAAACTACTCTTCTCTTTGTCTGTGACAGATTAAGAACTCAATCTAGGGGGAAATTGCATGAGTAGATCCATGTACTGGAGCATTCAATGGATGTACTTCTGTATTTTAGTTTTTGTCTTCTTTGCTTATTTATCTGCCATTCCACCTTATTTCTTAGTTTTCACCTTCTCTATCTTCTATGGGAAATTGTGACAATGATAACTTTGTCATGGATAATGGTGTAAAACGGATGAAATTGCCCTTGATTTTTGTACCTCATTGAATTCAGTTAGGAGAGTTATTTAACAGAGCCAATATTACAGTTTACACAGTTGCCCCAACTAAAACAAACACTGATTGAGTCTCCCTTTCACTGATCCTCCTCATATTCATCTGGGTCTAAGCTTCTTTCCATCTCCATTCTGTTTGTCTGTCTCGTTTCTTCTCTGTCTATTGAGTGCAAAATGTATTTGTGTTTAAACTGTATTCACTGATGTTTTGACAAGAAATATAACTTTAAGATGTTACTGAACATTGCAACGAGTGGGAGATGTTTTAACACGAAAAGAGGTACATGATAATGATCAGAAGTATTCTCTACGAACTTAGCACATCAACTGAGTGTTAATTCAACCATCACTTGTTGTAACCTTTTCACAGCAACCAGATATTCCATATCAACTGGAAATGTCATTCTATATAAAACATCAACAGCAATACAGTGGAAAATTGGTCATGATAATGGCTGTGCGCATCTGACCTTTTTTAAAGCAATTCTGAAAATGACATTCATTCACTTCAGTTAATTTCTGAATGCCTTTCATCTATGCTCATCCCTCTGCCACTTCTGTCATTTCAAATGCATCTGGATGGGTATAGAGGGATACGGACCAAATGCTGGCAAACTGGACTAGATTAATTTAGGATGGCTGGTCAGCAGATAAGTTGGACTGAAGAGTCTGCTTCCATGCTGTACATCTCTATGACATCGAAGTCTTTGTGTCCATAACTTTCTTTGAACAGCAGGCTACATTCTATGCATGCATTTGAACAAAGACTTTAGTAGGAGTGCAGAAATAATAATAAAGGAAATTGAAAGGTGACTTCATAGCTGCCAATATTTCATGCTGTATTGGGTGCCATTTACTAAACATAAACCTTTGAGTGAAGAGCTTCATGCAGAACATATCTGAACTGTGTTATCACCTATTTAAATTCCTTGCAATTCTCTATATCTGTCAATGGAATTAGTTTAAGAATTTATTGTGCTGCACCACAGCTAACACAGGATACACACAAGTGAATGTTCTATATGTACAGAGCAATTTATAACTGGACATTTTGTTTCCAACGTCTAGTTGTGCACACATTTCAATTTGTCAAAAAGGTAAGATAATCAATATCTGTGAGAAATCAATTAAAGGTGAACTCACTGAAAAACGTCACCAGAAAAATCCCGTCATTTCCAAGACTGAGCTGGTTGCCTTCATCATAGCCATCTCCTAATGTGAATTCATCATCCTATTTTCATCAAAAAGACAAGCGTATTATAGTGTGAGTTGCTTCTTTCAAGATACCGTTTTGCATTCATAATCGGCCTACCTATCAGTTAGTTTACTGCACAGTGTTACCATGTGAACGAATACTCTAAGGCTGCTTCTCTCCCTCCTACATGCTTTTTATTCTGCAATTAAGAATTGTCCTGACATGAGGATTCCACTGTGAGCTAGCAGATAAATACAACTGAATTGTGACACAGCTTGTTCAAATAAAACACTCACATATTCGCAGAAGATAATTGGCTTTCCATTAAACTCCATCACCTAGAAGTCACCTTGTCAAGTTTCACATCATCTTTCTTCACAAGAGAAGAACAGCCATATTGGGACAAACTAAGCTACATTACAATAGGGGGTGGAAAGCAGAAAGACCAATAAAAATGGACCCCACCCCCAAAATCATTAGCTAAGTCTCACAGCCTTTATTTCTAACCTCAAGAAAAAAAACCTGTCATTAATCTACCCTGCAAGGCACATCTGTTCACCGTTAAGAATACACCGTCACTTAAAAGAGCAAGTTATTTCAGGCACAGTAAAGTAAAAAGCATACACACTCCTTGCAGTTGGATTCAATCCATGTCTGTCGTGTTGAAGCTTTCTAACATGTTGCACTGTTATTTGATCCTGAGACATCACGTGAAGCTGACTTGGTTACAGTTGCTGAATTCTTGGCATCCTTATTTTATACCAGCCCAATTTGACAGAGAAAGGATGTTGATGGCAAAACAGGAGAGAATTAAATCGCTTAAACATGAAGAGAATACGTGGCTACCCATTTATATCTATAACTCATTTTCTATAATGTGTTCTATATTTCAAATGCTTACGTAGCTCAGAAGCTCATATAGTGCATTCAGAGTAGTATGAAAACTGATGGCTTGGAAATAACTTGCTGCTATGTAGGCAAAGCACCTTTTCACATTCATTTCAAGGCTTGAACTGGCTGGCTTTCACTAGGTAAGAATGATCTGCTGTATAATGGTGACTTGTTCAGATTAACTATGTAAAACTGATCATTGACCAATTTAAATGTGTACTGTACACATGGATTCTACAACTTCAATTTTACAATGAAATATTTTTAAAAATTGTCTTAGTTGGTGTTTGCAGCAACAGTGCAACTCAAAGAGCAGCCACATTGCCGTTTGTCAGGAACTGCCCTAACCTTTGTCGGCTTTGACACTCGACAAGCTTGTCTGGGAAGTCTGGATACTCCAGGGAGGAAAACAGCTTTGAATGGGATGCAGCTTATTTGGAAAATGGGACTTGTAGAACTGGCAAAATGATGCAGCCCTCACACAGTTCACTTTGATACCATTACAGGAAAAGGCATGAATGGTCACATTTGGGACAAAATATGTGTCAGCACTTTCCCATGCACGTCAGTATTCTTATAACTTTGGGCAAAAGAGGAATGAAGAAGTGAAGTACTTCTCTAAAAACCTCTTTCAACACTGGAGGCAGTCTCCTTGGTTGTAGTAAAAGCTGTCAGGAGAAGAACCAGATTCTGGATCAGTGGCGCTGGAAGAGCACAGCAATTCAGGCAGCATCTGAGGACAGGCAAAATCGACGTTTCGGGCAAAAGCCCTTCATCAGGAATAAAGGAGAAGAACCAGGTTACTTCTGATTACAACAGGATCTTGATCAGATGGGCCAATGGGCTGATGAGGGGCAGATGGAGTTTAATTTCGATAAATGCAAGGTGTTGCATTTTGGGAAAGCAACTCTTAGCAGGACTCATACACTTAATGGTAAGGCTATACAGGACATTGGTTAGGCCATTTTTGGAATATTGCATGCAATTTGGGTCTCCTTCCTATCAGAAAGATGTTGTGAAACTTGAAATGGTTCAGAAAAGATTTACAAGGATGTTGCCAGGGTTGGAGGATTTGAGCTATAGGGAGAGGTTGAACAGGCTGGGGCTGTTTTCCCTGGAGTGTCGGAGGCTGAGGGGTGACCTTAGAGAGGTTTATAAAATCATGAGGGGCATGGATAGGATAAATAGACAAAGTCTTTTCCCTGGGAGAAAGTGAGGACTGCAGATGCTGAAGATCAGAGCTTAAAAATGTGTTGCTGGAAAAGCGCAGCAGGTCAGGCAGCATCAAAGGAACAGGAGAAGTCTTTTCCCTGGGATGGGGGAATCTAGAACTAGAGGGTATAGGTTTAGGGTGAGAGGGGAAGGACATAAAAGAGATATAAGGGATAACTATTTCACTCAGATGGTGGTACCTATAAGGAATGAGCTGCCAGAGGAAGTGGTGGAGGCTAACACAATTGCAACATTTAAAAGGCATCTGGATGAGTAGATGAGTAGGAAGGGTTTGGAGGGATATGGGCCAGGTACTGGCAGGTGGGACTAGATTGGATTGGAATATCTGGTCGACATGGACGGGTTGGACCGAAGGGTCTGTTTCCGTGCTGTACATCTCTGTGACTCTATGACCCAAGATGGCTGTTGCAGTTATTCAGTTGATCTTCCATGTTTGACATTAAGGTTTCCATGTTGCTGCATAAAATGTAGAGTTTTCAGTGCTCTTTATGCAAAATTTTGCTGGCAGGTTGCTGAATGCATTTACTGTATCCAAAATGCATCATTATTCATCGTTAGTCTAGGCTCACTCGAATGGGAAATTCCAGTCCCATGGGATTGCGTTGCGGTTCATCTTCATGATGCTGGGCTTCCTCTTTCACCATTGACAGAGGGGCTTCCATATTATCAACACTGAAAAGGAGAATGAGAATGCAAATTTGTTTTCGATATAAAAGGAACAACAAAGTGAGAAGTGGCTGGCGAAACCAGCTGCAGTTTTTCTTGGGTAATGTGCAGGGAACAGAAACAGAGAGAAAGATGTCCAGAAAGCCTCCCTGGTATCTCCTGGAGCATGGCCTTATCTCTTTCCTGCTCATGATAGCCACCATTTCTGCTTTCATTGTGGGTGCAGTGCACTGATGGACTCAGTCTCACTGTTGGCAGCTTTCTGCCTGAAGTGGGGAGTAATCTTTTGCCTGCAAACAGGAAGGGATTGTGTGCAGCAGCCTTGAGCGTTTTTAAGGAGTATACTCAATACTGGAAAATAGATGGCAGGCATGTGTGAGATTGAATCTAAGGCATTAAGGTTGCAATCCTGTGAGCCTGGGGAGAACAGGAACTCAATTAAGGTGATGTGGTAACGATGGGAGAGTAAAAGCAAGTTGTGAAGAGGAGCCTTGCAAGTAATAAGGCTTTAGATGGTGAAGGTGTGAGCAGAGATTATGAGAGCTGTGTTGTTCCACTGACAATTCTAGTGTGGTTATTGATTTCAGTTTCTCATTACAGACAGTCCTAGGAGCCATGCTCCTGGTATTGATGTCCTCACTGATGTCTTCGCACATATGATGGAGTTATTTGCTAGATGGTCTTCTGTTCATGAAGTGGAGGACATTTCCCTCCCTTTGTCCACTGGTTGCACCAGGGTCATGAAGATAGCATGACCAAATTGTCCATCACAGCCATCTTGTTGTTCAGGACTCTGTTTCTTTCCTCAGCCAGAATCAAAATCCCCTATAACGGGTATGTATGGAGACAGAGATACCAAATATCCGGCCCTGAATAGGCATACAGCCAACAGATAGTATTCATGTTCCTAACTGCTCACTATTCACATGAACCATGATTAATTAGTAGGCTGTATGAATATCATCTGCTATCTGGGACAATGTCAACAACTGCTGCAGTGTGCCACTCAGTTCCTATTTTTGGGTGCTATTAAATTTCTAGGCCACGTATTATTAGATGTATACTCCTTGAAGTATTGCAATGAGCTGATGTTATGACGGGGACATTGAACCCCTCTGTTAACAAAAACCAAAAACCCAGAAAAGCTCGCCTTACCAAGTAATCTGTTAAAATGTGAGTGAATGACAGAGAACTCCAATTTCCACTATTTAAAGAAAAATAACAATTTTACTAACTCTAATTGTGATCAAACAAAACTATTAACAAACTAAACACTCCTTCCCTTAACTGAACACAATCCTGTTAACATGATGTTCCAATAATGCAATTATTAAACTTGAAATTAAGTTAATGTAAAGTCCCCACAGTCCCTGTCTTCTCCACTGTCTTCAATCTTCCATCTGCTAATCTCCCTGGGTCTTCTTTCTTTTTACTGCTTGCACAAGAAAAGGTACTCTTTGATAGAGAGAGTGGCTTTTTATTCCTTTGTGAGCAAAATGATAGGTAGGCAGTTAACTCTCCAGTTCTACAGCAGTTGTTCTGCTGATTGATGGCAGTTGCTCGGACCAATTTTCAAAATGCCCACTCTTTTTATACCCCCCAACATCGTATCTTCTTATTGGTACGATGTTGTCAAAACAATAAATTCAAACTCTGTTGGGTTTTAGTATTCTTGGTATCATTTAAATTAATTGGTTACATTTGAAGTGTTGTCAAAACAGCAACCAAAACTCATGTATCCCTTTAACAGCCAATCCTTACATGTATCCATTTTGGAACAGTTGTCTCCCAGTTGTTCCATTTGGGTAGTTGAGCCTGCACTTTAAATTCACTCCGAAATTCAACAAACACTCTCCCTTTTAAAGTGAACATATACTCTTTCAACTTTGTAACAGCTGAAGGTCTGATATTTCCTTCTGATTGATGAGCAGATCCTGTGGATTTAAAGCTCTAAATGATTCACGATCTTCAACAAAGGAAATGGAAAATGCAGTGGAAAGAGATATCCACCGTAGAATTAATTTTCAGGCAATCATTAGATTAGATTCCCTACAGTATGGAAACTGACCCTTCGGCCCAACAAGTCCACACCGACCCTCCAAAGAATAACCCACACAGACCCATTCCCCTACATTTACCCTTAACTAATGCACCAAACACTATAGGCAATTTAGCATGGCTAATTCACCTGACCTGCACATCTTTGGATTGTGGGAGGAAAGGAGAAAGTGAGGAGTGCAGATGCTGGATATCAGAGCTGTAAATGTGTTGCTGGAAAAGCGCAGCAGGTCAGGCAGCATCCAGGGGACAGGAGAATCAACATTTCGGGCATGAGCCCTTCTTCAGGAATGAGGAGAGTGTGCCAAGCAGGCTAAGATAAAAGGTAGGGAGGAGGGACTTGGGGGAGGGGCGTTGGAAATGCGATAGGT
>NC_057741.1:7067394-7101197 GCF_004010195.1 Chiloscyllium plagiosum
TCCTCGTGGGAGCACGAGGCGGCTCCGATACAGTCATCGATGTAGCGGAGGAAAAGGTGGGGGGTGGTGCCAGTGTAGCTGCGGAAGATGGACTGTTCCACATATCCTACGAAGAGGCAGGCATAGCTGGGGGCCCATGCGGGTGCCCATGGCTACTCCTTTGGTTTGGAGGAAGTGGGAGGATTGGAAAGAGAAGTTGTTCAGAGTGAGGACCAGTTCAATCAGTCGAAGGAGGGTGTCAGTGGAAGGAAGAACACCCAGAGAAAACTCACGCAGACATGGGACGAATATGCAAACTCCACACAGACAGTCGCCTGAGGCTGGAATCAAACCTGGATCCGTGGCGCTGTGAGACAGCAGTGCTAACCACTGAGCCACGATGCTGCCCTTCTGCATTTTCTAAGAAAGCAGCACTCTCATGCAATTAGCATGCTACAATCAATAACCACATATTCAACTTTGCACAAGATTTTTCATACTGCAACATTTCTTCTTTGAACTTGCCTTCCACCTGGAAAGAAGACTCCCTCCTTCCTTTCCACAGGAATTTCAGAATTGCTTCTAAATATGTAAAGAGAAACTTTGTGCTGTTTCTAGCAGGTCAGCACTTTGAGTGTGAAACACACTTAAGAAGTAGTCAATGATTGTGGGCCTGCTTCCACCACCTTCCATTTATTAAAATTAATGTACTGAAAATGATGGGGATCCACCTGAAATCTCGGAAATGTTCTGATATATGCGCTGAAACTGGAAAGAGCAACAGGTCTCTAACATACAATTGGACCTATTGAAAATGGCTGCGTTTGTTATTGTCTACCTGGGCTGTTTATGCCCTCAAGGTTGGAAGACGGTTGCATAGAGATCAATTAAAACGGGAGTTTCGAGTTTCATGGATAATCTGGATTTATTTAAATCTCATGAGATTTCTAAATGAACTCTGCGCTAACCTAATTTATAAATGAGATTGTCAATAGTTCAAATGAGAGACAATTTTGACTGACTGTTTTTCTACGAATCTTCTCCTTTTCTTATGGTTTTATCAATACGGTCAAGAGTGCATCTTTTTGGTTGTCATATCCTTTAAATGTGAGCTTGGAAAATGAGTATTAATTGGTTTTCTCATCAAGAGGAAGCCAAGGTCCATCCTTTATTCACCAAATGGCTATATGCATGCTGAGAGGTTTTACTTGCACCTAAATGGCTTCAGGGTCAGTGAAACCTCACATCCATGCCAGCTTGCAGTCCAGCACTAACCAAATGACACCAAAGAAACAGAATACAAAAGAGGCATCGAAATGCAACCTGGTAAGATGGAACATGGGACAACTCTCTACACTGGATCTAATGTAACGCAAACAAACCCAGGAATACGTCAAAAACACTGGCAGAGTTACAGTGGGAGTTTTATTTTTCCCTGTTTATTTTCTCAACTATGGTACATACAGGAGGAAACCATTGATTGCTGGTTGTTTAACCAGCTTGAAAGATGCTCTTACTGATATAGGAGTAGAGTGGAGTCAAGGGATAGATACTTGTAGTATCTTTCACTCTGTGAATCAATCTATTTCAAGGAAGAACTGGCTCTAGCATCTTACATCCCCAACTGGCTGTCAGGAGTATAGCATTCTGGGCCCAAACAAATTAAAGTTGGTCCTGTTTTTAGAGAAGCCTCTAGCACCAGATCTCTTTAAGAATCATTGGTTCAGATGCTTGATGCCTGGATTCAATCGATTAATATCCAAATTTTGCATTCGAGGTACTATACCTGGTAAGAATCTTGACTGATATATTTAAGTTGCTAGCTTTAGTTTCATATGGTGACTCTAAAGGACTGTGGAGCTAATAAATCAGCCTGTACATTTTGGATGTTGATTGAATGTGAAAAATTATTGTGTAAAATACAATGGTCTAATATTGAAACACCAGAAAATTAGTTGGCCATGATTTGGATTGATCTCCCAAAGATATTTTCCATAGCAAGAATTGATGGTGCAGTGGTAATGTGTCATGGTAATCCTGAACAATCCTGGGCTGGATCACACCCTTGTATGTGGTGAAATTTGAATCAACAACATCTGGTCTAATGGTGATGATGTAAAAATTGTCATTTTAAACAAAATCTGGTTCACTTATGTCCTTCAGGGAAGGAAATCCTCCATCCTTACTTCATCTAGCTTATACGTGACTCCAGACTCACGGCAAGATGGTTGACTCTTAACTGTCCTTGGGACAATTGGGGCAAATAAAAGTTAGCCTCGACAGCGAGAATCATATGCCGGGAGCAATTTTTTGCAGAGCTGTTGGACAATGAACACACCAGGAGGCATACAGATCAAGCCAATGTTTCAGAGACAGCACATGAACCAGCAAGCACCTCACTTGCTCAACCCTTCAAATGCCATCTGTACATTTATTTTTCATGTTAAACATTCACAGCTGTATATATCCCAAGGAGTTTTTAAAAAGGCCCACAGTATCTTTAAACATCATCCAAAAGCTGAGGGTATAGAACCAGAAAGAACAAGAATGTACCACGCAACACAATATTAAAATCACACACAGACTGCTACCAGCCACCACTCCACCCCAATTTCCCCCATAACCCAATAATTTTTCACTGTAGCTAAACTGAATTCTGCTTCCCTACCAATCCCTATCTGCACCAACTTTCTTTCCAGCTAATCCAGAATACCAATATTTCCAATCCGAGACACCAGCACGCAGCCTCCCAACTGCTTTCATTTCCATCCGAAAACCCTTGGTGAACCAAACCCATCTACTTAGGTTCCTTCTTTGTGGTGGCTGCTTTTGCCTGGGTGTAGTTCCAACATGGACGTCACTTCTGGCGGTGCTGCTGGTGATTTCCAATTGGCTAGCACCTTTTTAGGATGAAGCCTCGTCTCTTAAAGGGTTGGAAGGCCTGATTTTAGGCAATTAATTGTCTGATAGCCGTAAAATGCAGTCAGGGCTCCCCAGACCATGCAAGAGCGGGTTTCACCTAACTCTCCTGCCTTTGGATTGGGCCAGCACTGGCCTGCAAAATTCTGGATGATGTTTTTAGTTTCCATGTGTTTATGTTGTTTTATTCTGTAAACCACCTTGTATAATTATTAACCGTTATCAGAGATGCCACCTCTTTAGAGAAAGGGCCCACATTTTTCAACTTAATTTTATCGCCTTGATGCAGACAATGACATTGAATTATCAGTATCAAAGGAAAATGTAAGCGTTAATCTGAAAGCACACCTTATGTCCTGCAAGGACTCCATCCCATTCTGCCAGTTCCTTCGCCTATATTTCATCTCATGATGCCATCTTCCAAAACAGCACTGCTGATATGGGCTTGCTTCTTCCATGCAGTTTCCCACCCACAGTAGATGACAGGGCCCTCAATTGCATCTGACCTCTCACCTGTGCTTCTGCCCTTGCCCCTTCCCATCACTAATGACAGTGTGATCGGGTTCCCCCAGTTCTGACTTTTCATCCCACCTGCCTCTGCGTTCAAAATATCATTCTCCGCCATTTCAGACAACTCCAACAGAACGCCACCACCAAACACATCTTCCCCTTACTCCCCGTCTGCATTTCATAGGGATTGTTCTCTCCGGGACACCCTAGTCCATTCCACAAAAACCAACGCCACACCAGTTTCCACAGCATCTTCCTATGTAACCGCAGAAGGTGCAACACCCACCCCTTTACCTCTTCCCAGCTCACCATCCAAGGGCCTAATGGTCTTTCCAGGTGAAGTAGCATTGCACCTGTACCTCCTCCAATCCCGAAATGTTGATTCTCCTGAAGGGCTCATGCCCGAAACATCGATTCTCCTGCTCCTTGGATGCTGCCTTACCTGCTGCGCTTTTCCAGCAACACATTTTCACCTCCTCCAATCTTGTCTATTGTATTGGCTGCACCCAATATGGCCTACTCTATATTGGAGAAACCAAGCACAGACTGGGTGTCTGATTTGCGGAACACCACCAGTCTGTATGCTAGAAGGACCCTGACCTTCCTGTAGCTGATCATTTTAACACAGCATCTTGCCCGCATGACCCACATGTCTGTCCTCAGCATGCTGCAGTGTTCCAGTGACTCACAGCACAAACTGGAGGAACAACAACTCATCCTGAGACTAGGCATTTTGCAGCCTTTTGGACTTAATGTTGAGGGAATCAACTCCCACTTCTTCCATTTCTTTGAGCTTGTTACATTCTGCGATAATGTTCTCTCTCCCCTCCCCACCTCCCAGTGGTACTGTATGTCCTTTCAAGTCTGGTAGTTAGATACACCACTGCTGTGTCATTCTTGCATTCTGATCACTTAATCTGAACTATCAATAACTTTCCTCCACCAACACCCTATACCCACCACACCTAGCATCACCAACAACCCCCCCCACCTCCAAATGATAGCATAGTCCCCTCCACACTTCTCTTCAACTCAAATGAAGTGTCATCCAGATTCAAGATGTTAGCTTCCTCTCTCTCCATGGATGTGAGCTGACCCATTGTGATCTCCTGCTTTTATTGCTTTCGATACAGGTTCCAGCATCTGCAATAATTTTCTCCAACCTTTCAAAAGTCAGGCTGTCTAATCAGTGTGATCCTTACCCAAACATGTCCTCAAACTTCCATGGTCCATTTTAGCACAACTCAGTTATGTTACTGTTGCTCTGGTAAGCATCTCATTGTCTGATTTGAAACTTGTGACCTTTACCTTCCCTTATTATTTTGCAGATGGATAGGATAATAGAATGCTGTTTGCATGATTATGTTACATAGTAAAGACATAAGAGAAGGGCTAAGTCTGGGAAACCTGCAGCTCAAGCTAAGGTTTAAAATTTAAAATGGCCATTTGTCTCAGATGCAAAAAAAGACAAGTCAATTTATTACCTTACTTCAGATAAGCAAGGGAATACGTATTTTCTTCCAAATGCAGCACAAGTAGAAATCAATAAATATCTGAGTGCTGCAGTGAAAGTTAAGATTCAGGTGCTGCCATGTTAACTTGATGTCAAGCAAGTACCATGCAGGCTCATCCAACAGGGCTGCAAATGCCAATGCCCAGTAGGGCTTGCCAGCTTCCAGTAGTTTGTTCTCCAGCAGATTACTCGGATTGCTGAGATGCAGCTCCTCATCAAGAGTGTGGTGCTGGAAAAGCACAGCAGGTCAGGAAGCATCCGAGG
Source organism: Chiloscyllium plagiosum (assembly GCF_004010195.1). Classification (NCBI taxonomy): domain Eukaryota; kingdom Metazoa; phylum Chordata; class Chondrichthyes; order Orectolobiformes; family Hemiscylliidae; genus Chiloscyllium; species Chiloscyllium plagiosum. The sequence continues at coordinate 7,072,580 of NC_057741.1, forward strand.
AACAGGAGAGTCAACTTTTCAGGCATAAGTCCTTCATCAGGCGCAGCTCCTTGACAGTAACATGGAGCATGGGCTGTTTGCCCTCTCCGAAAATGACAGCATTTGGCCTGATACCATTGCTACTTCACCAATGCCTCTGCTGTTACCTGTCTGGGGTTGCCACCACCCATGTCATACAAAGCTGGTCCTCCTATGGGCAAAGTAGCTCAAGGACATCTACAGCCTACCGCACTGAAGCTCAGCAGCAACACTGCAGCCATCGGGATGGTTCCGTATGGCACCATTATGGGTGAGGCAGTCACTAAGGAAATGCACATGTTAAATCATCATAAACTTCTCTTTGAAATGTTGAATGGCTTGTTTGAGCTTGAGTTGCACCAGACCCATTCAGCTCTTGACCCATTCATAAAGTCACGGACATCCACAGCAGAGAAAAAGGACCTTCAGCCCACTGACTCTATGCTAGTGAAAAACAACCACCTAACTATTCTAATCTTTGAGAGAAAGTGAGGGCTGCAGATGCTGGAGATCAGAGCTGAAAAATGTGTTGCTGGAAAAGCACAGCAGGTCAGGCAGCATCCAAGGAACAGGGGAATCGACGTTTCGGGCATAAGCCCTTCTTCCACCTAACTATTCTAATCCCATTTTCCAACACTTGGCCCATAGCCTTGAATGCCTTGTAATTGCAAGTGCACATCTAAATACTTCTTAAATTCTGTGGGAATTGCTGTCTCTACCACCTTTGTAGGCAGCAAGTGCCAGTATCTTGGCACTCTGTTTAAATCTGTACGTGGTGGTCATTGATCCCTTCACCAGGGGAAAAGTTGCCTCCTGTCTACCTTGTCAATGTCTCTCATTAGATTATACATCACAATCGCTGTCAGAAATAATGGTGCATTTTTGGTGTGTGTCCAGGATAGTTTCCTATTGCATTATTTCTGAATGCAACAGCGGGCAAGCAATTTTGGATTTGGTAATGAGCAATGAGCCAGATTTAATTAGTAATCTAATTATGCAAGAACATTCAACAAATAGTGATCATAACATGATTGAGTTCAATGTAGCATTTGTAAGCAAACGACATGAATCAGCATTCAAAGATTTTAATCAACTTTAATGAGATGAGACAAGACTATCCACAGGAAACTGGGAAAATCTGTTCAGGGACAAAGCAACTGATGAATATTGGAGGATACTTAAAGAGACATGACAATACAAAACCGTTTCATACCCCTGAAAGGGAAAAAACTCCACTTCACACAAAAAAAAGCCATGGACAACTAAAAAGCTCAGTATAAAACTAAAGGAAAATGCAAAAATACAAATAAAATGTTGAATGGGAAAGATAAAAAGATCAGCAAAGAGCCTCAAATCAGCTAATAAGAGGTTACTTAAAGGGATTATGAAAGGAAACTTGCAAAGGACTTTAAAATCAACATAATGACATTTTATAAGGAAAGTAGGTGGTCAGGAGCAGTATTGGCACATGAAAGACTGAAAGTAGGGATATTTCAATGGCTATGGGGAACTCGCAGATATGTTGAATAATTACTTTGCTTTAGTATTTACAGTAGAAGATAGCCTGCTGGAAGTCCTGAGGAACTTAATAACAGATCACGGACAGGGACTGAATTAAATTAACCTAAGTAAAACATCCGTCTTTTATTTATTCACTCTTGAGATGTGGGCGCTACCGGCTGGGCCAGCATTTATTCCCCAACCCCAGGTGCCCTTTGAGAAGGTGGTGATGAGCTGCCTTCTTCAACTGCTACTGTCTACCTGCTGTGGGTTGACCCACAATGCCCTAAGGGACGGAATTCCAGGATTTTGACCCAGTAACAGTGAAGGATAGACAATATATTTCCAACTCAGGATGGTGAGTTGCTTGGGCGGGGGGGGGAAGCTTGCAAGAGATGGTGTTCCCAGGTATCTGCCACCCTTTTCCCTCCCGATGGAAGTCGTTGTGGATTTGGGAGGTCCTGTCTGAGGATGTTTAGTGAATTTCTGCAGCGCATCTTCTAGAAAGTACACACTGCTACTACTGAGCTTCGATGGAGGAGGGAGTGGATGCTTGTGGATGTGATGCCAATCCAGCAGGCTGCTTTGTACAGGATGGTATCATGCTTCTTGAGTGTGGTTGGGGCTGCACTGATGCAGGTAAGTAGGGAGTATTCCATCACACTCCTGGCTCATGCATTGCAGATGGTGTACAGGCTTTGGGGCGTTAGAGGGTGAGTGACTCACTGCAGTATCTGACCTGCTCTTGTAGCCATTGTGTTTTTATGTGTAGTGAGTCAATTTGAGTTACTGATCATTGGTAAACCCAAGGATGTCGATAGTGGGGAATTCAGTGATGGTAACACCATTGAATGTTAAGGGCACTATGTAGATTGGCTCTTATTGGAAATGGTCATTGCTTGGTATTTGTGTGATGCCAATGTTACTTGTCACTTGTCAGCCCAAGCCTGGATATTGTCCAGAATTTGTAGCATTTGAACATAAACCGCTTCAGTGTCTGAGGAGTCATGAATGGTGCTGAACATTATGCCGTCATCAGCAAACATCCCCAGTTCTGACCTTATGATGGAGGGAAGGTCTTGATGAAGCAGCTGATGGTTGGGTCTCATACACTATCCTAAGGAACTCCCGCAGAGATGTCCTAGAGCTGAGATAACTGCCCCCAACAATCATCTTTCTATATGCCAGAGATTACTCCAAATGCCCATTGATTCCAGTTTTGCTCAAACTCCTTAATGGCACATTTGGTTGAATATAGCCTTGACGTCAAGGGCAGTCACTTCTGGAAGTCAGCTCTTTTGCCCACGTTTGAACCAAAGCTATTGTGAGTGGCCCTGGCAGAAGCCAAACTGGGCACCACTAAGCAGGTTATTGCTGAGCAGGTGCTGCTTGATAGCACTGTTGATGACACCTTTCTTCACTTTATTGATGATGGAGAGTAGACTGATGGGAGCGGTAATTGGGCCAGTTGGAGTTTTCTTGCTTTTGTGTACAGGACATACCTGGGCAATTTTCCACAGGGTCAGATAGATGTCAATGTTGCAACTGTACAGGAGAGCTTGGCTGGGGGAACGGCAAGTTGTAGAGCACAAGTCTTCAGTAGTATTGCTGGAATATTGTCAGGACCCTTAACCTTTACACTATCCAGTGCCTCAAACCATTTCCTGATATTACATGGAGTGAATCAAATTGATTCAGTGGATCACTAGAGGAGGCCGAGATGAACCATCCCCTTGGCACTTCCCACTAAAGAGTTCCGTGAATGCTTCTGCTTTGACGTTTGCATAGATGTGTTGAGTTCTTCTATCACTGAGATTGGGGATATTTGTAGAGCCTCCTCCTCCAGTGAGGTGTTTTAAATGTCCACCAACATTCACTCCCAGATGTGGGAGGGCTGCAGAGCTTAGATTTGATCCGTTGGTTGTGGAATCACTTAGCTCTATCACTTGCTGCTTATGCAGTTTGGAATGCAAATAGTTCCAGTTTGATAGCTTCACCAGGTTAACACCTCACTTTCAGATCGGCTTGGTTCTGCTCCTGGCATGACCTCCTGCACTATCCGTTGAATCAGGATTGATCCTCTGACTTGTTGATAATGCTTGCGTGGGGACTATGCACGGCCATGAGGTTACAGATTGCGCTGGACTATGGTTGTTGATAGGCCACAGTGCCTCATGGATGCCTAGTCTTGAGTTGCTAGATCTGTTCAAAGTCTGTCCCATTTAGCATGATGATAGTGCCACATAACATGTTGGAGGATATTCTGAATGGGAAGGTGGGAATTCATCTCCTCAAAGACTGTGCTGTGGTCGCTCTTACCGATACTGTTATGGACAGACACATCTGCAGTTTAAGTAAGCATCAGATCAAGTATGTTTTTCCTTCTTGTTGAATTCTTCACCACCGGTCTCAGATCTCACCGGGCAGTTATGTCCTTTAGGATCCAACCAGCTCAATCAATAGAACTACTGCTGAGCCACTCTTGGTGGTGGACATTGAAATCTCCCCACCCAGAGTACTGTTTGGAGAAGTTGCAGAGAAAATTTACTGAGATGTTGCCTGGCCTGGAGGGTTTAGGTTATGAGCTGAAGATTAATAAACTCAGATCGTTTTCGCTGGGAAGATGGAGGATCGAGGTCAACAAAATTACCAGAGGATTGATAAGGTGGAAAGTCAGAGGCTTTTTCCCCAGAATGGAAAGGTCAACTACAAGAGGGCACAGGTTCAATGTGAGATGAGGAAAGTTTAGGGAAGGAGTGTAGGGAATTTTTTTTTCACCCAGAGTTCGGTGGGTACTGGAACACACTGCCAATGGAGGTGATAGAAGCAGGCACTTTAGTAATGTTCAGGATGTATCCTGAACGTGAGGGTTAGATACTTTGCATGGGCAGTAAGGAGCAAGTTTAAATAAGGATTAGGAATCAGCACAGGCTTGGTGGCCTCACGGCCTGTTCCTGTGCTGTATTCTATTGTATTATAAATACAGTGAAGGGGCAAAGCGACTTGCGGGTTCAGGTACATAAATTTTAAAATGTCATGAACACGTCTAGAAAATAGTCAAGAAAGCTAATGGAATGCTGCCTTTGCATTTAGAGGAATGGAGTATAAGGAACCAGAACTTATACAAAACCTGGGCTAGACCTCACTTGGAGTACTGTGCACATTTCTGAGTGTCACACCTTAGGAAGAATATAGAGGAGAATAGGAAGCCTTGGAGGGGGAAAAGCAAGGTTTACAGAAATGATTCCTAGACTTCAGGGGTTAAGTTAGGAAGAGAGATAATAGAAATTAAGCTGTTTTCTCAAGAATTTAGAAGATTAAAGGGGGATCTGATCAAAGTCTTCAAGTAACAGGAAAAGACATGGTAGACAAAGATAAACTATTTCCATTGATTGGGGGTTCTTGAATTAGGGGGCATAGTCTGAAAATAAGGCCCAGACTATTCACGAGAGATGCCAGGAAGCACTTTTACACACAAATTGTAGTAGATCTTCGGAACTCTCTAGAACAAAAAGCAGTGGATGCTATATCAGCTGTTTGCTTTAAATCTGAGATAGATATTGTTTGGTTAAGTAAAGGTATCAAGGAATATGGGCCAAAGGCAGGTGTTTGGAGTTAGGCCCCAGACCAGGTATGATCTTACTGAATGGTGGAACAAGCTCTCGGGGTTGAATGGCTTCTTTCTGATCCTATGTTCTTATGTCTCACACTCAGTCTCCTCTGCTTCAAGATAAACAATCCCAGTGTATCCAATCTCTCTTTGTAATTAAAACTATCCAGCCCAGGTAACATGCTGGTAAATCTCCTTCAGTGCAATCACATCACTTGTATCATGCGATTTCAGAACTAACCATGATACTCTACCTGTGGCCTAACCAACATTTTGTATGGTTCCAGCATAACCTTCCTGCTCTCAAACTCTATCCCTTGGTTAATAAAGGCAAATAAGTATTCCATATGTCTTCTTAACCACTTTATTTGTCTGTCCTGCTACCTTCAGTACACTTGTGCATACCAATGTCCCTCTGATCCTCTGTGCTTCCCAAGGTGCTATCATTCATCATGTATTCCCTTTCCTTGTTTGTCCTGCCCAAGTGCATCACCTCTAACCTATCTGGATTGAATTCCATTTGCCGTTGATTAGCCCATCTGACCAATCTGTCTGTATCACCTTATAGACGAAGGCTATCATCTTCACTAATTACCACTGCATTAATTTTCACATCATCTGTGAACATACTGAGTAAACCTCATATATTTAAGTCTAATTCATTTATATATACCACCAACAGCTGGGCCCCAACACTCACTCCTGTGGGAATCCGCTGGACACAGGCTTCCAGTCACAAAAACACCCCTCAACCCCTCAGCTTCCTGCCTCTCAGCCAATTCTGTATCCAAAACAGCTGACCTCAAGATGGAAAGTGAGTGTCAGGGTCAGGGTTCTGCTGTGCATTTGACCTGTGTTACCCAAAATTGGTTCTTGCACTTCTCTACAGGTCAAAAGTGTTTCATTGTCTGAGATACACTTTGTGATGTCCTTTGGTCATGAAAGAGTTATTATTGCTATTTCAAAACCATATTGACTGTTCCTTGGTGCTAGCTATAATCAAGACAAACATAATTTGTAACAGTTGACCCTCAGCAGCACCTGACGTGATTTTGAATCAAAGTGCAGACTCCTATGACCAGTGGGAATCAGGGTAGCACACCAACCCACAGCCACACTACACCAACTATTCAACAAGGATGAAAGACCTCATACCCACAACATGCAGGACCAACGTAATATTCAAAATCCTGTGTAATGACTGCCATAAGCACAACATCAGACAGAGCGGCAGAAAACTAGCTATCCGGATACACAAACATCAACTAGCAGCAAAACGGCATGACCAACTCTTCTTCATCTGAATACATGCAGACGGGGGGAGAGGGGCGATGCGCATCCATTTGACTGGGACAATGTAACCATCCTAGGATAAGCTAACCAGAGACATTCCTCGAGGCCTGGTTTTCAACCCAGAATGCCATCAACAAACATACAGAAATAGACCCCATACACAAACCACAGCAGAGAAAAACCATAAATGACAACACCCATCTTAATGGAAGAGATCATATAAATATCAAGCAGAGTAGAACAGCAACGCTTTCACGGAAGTCGTAATGATGATGACAAAACATCTGCTTCAGAACCCACCAGCTCGATGAGCAAACCAACAACGGCATTAAGCACCCAGACGGAAGTGATGGTGAGCTAACGTTTTTAACTGCTTGGGAGTCCATGGGGTGTAGGACACCCACAGTGCTCATAGGAAAGGAGTTCTAGGACCTTCACCCAATGATTGTGGAGGATTATAATTATCGTTCCAATGGTGTGTAGCTTGGATAGGATCTTGCAGATAGTGATGTTCCCATGTATCTACTGCTCTCCTCTTTCTAGGTGGTAGAGGTCATTAAATTTTGTACATTTCCTTGAAGGATGCTTTTGAGAAAGACAGTTTCATAGACATATGACACATACAGAAAACTTCTCATATCTGTCTTAAATGGGTGCCTCTTATTTTTAAATCCTGGTTCTAAATCTTCTCAAGAGGAATATTCATCTCTGTGTCTACCTTGTCAAACCCCACAATCTTGTGTTTCAATTAAATGACCTAGTGAACTGAGGGGCCAATGTATGGCAGATGGAGTTTAGTCGAGATAAATGGGAGGTATTACATTTTGGTAGGATAAATCAGCACAGGACTTGTACACTTACTGATAAGGCTCTGTGGAGTGTTACTTAACAAAGGGACCTTGGAGCACAGGTTCATAGTTCCTTGAAAACTGAGTCACAGTTGGACAAGGTAGTGAAAGTGACATTTGGTACACTTGCCTTCATTGGTCAGTGCTTTGAGTATAGGAGTTGGGAAGTCATGTTACAGTTGTACAGGACATTGGTTAGGCTACTTTTGGAATATTACATTCAATTTTGGCCTCCTTGTTATAGAAACGACATTGTGAAACTTGAAAGGCTTCAGAAAAGATTAACCAGGATGTTGTCAGGATTGGAGAAGTTGAGGTATAGGGAGAGGCTGAATAGACTGGGGCTATTTTCCTGGAACGTTGGAGGCTGAGAGATGATCTTTTAGAAGTTTATAAAATCATGAGGGGAATGGATAGGGTGAATAGCCAAGGTCTTTTGCCCAGGGTCATGGAGTCCAAAACTAGAGGGCATAGGGTTAGGTTGAGAGGGAAAGCATCTAAAAAGGGATCTAAAAGGCAGAATGGGCTGCGTGTATGGAAAAAGCTGCCAGTGGAAATGGTGGAGGCTGGTACAATTACAACATTTAAAAGTCATGTGGATGGGTACATAAATAGCAAGAGTTTAGAGGGACATGCGTCAAATGGGACTAGGTCCATGTAGGATGTCTGGTGGGTATGGATGAATTGGATCGAGGGGTCTGTTTCTGTGCACTATATCTCTGTGACTCTATGACATTATGAACAAAGTAGAAAAAAATGCTTACCGAACCAAACAGATTATCATATATCAAGTTAAAAATCACGCAACACCAGGTTATAGTCCAACAGGTTTAATTGGAAGCACTAGTTTTTGGAGTGCTGCTCCTTCATCAGGTCATTGATGAAGGAGTGTTGCTCCGATAGCTAGTGCTTCCAATTAAACCTGTTGGACTCTAACCTGGTGTTGTGTGATTTTTAACTTTGTACACCCCAGTCCAACACCGGTATCTCCAAATCATGACTATCCTACAACACTTCATCAAGCCATCCTCTCTGCCATTTTTTCACTGCTAAAAGATGAGATAAACTTGGAATGGTAGCAAATTCTAGAAAAACCTGACAACCACTCCTGTCATTTTACTTCCAGCAGGGCATTTTGTCTGATGTAGCAATACTTCTGTTAACTCCTATAACATTAATTAAAAACTGGTTGAGGCTATCATGATGCTGAAGAATCCAACATCTCTTTAGTACCAAAATGTCTAGCTGATGTTAAGTTATTAACTTACTGCAGCAAAGCTGGTTGTAAATAGCATGGCACACTTCAAATGATCCTGGGGTAGATGGAGTATGGCATATTTACAAACCCTGGTTACATGCTGAGATACAGTGATGATATACCTCTTAAAACTCTACTGTATTACTGGCCATAAGGCATAATGTAACAAAAAGCAATTCCATTACGTTCAGTGTTCTGTTGCGTTGCAGCATGTGCACTTATATCATTACATTTAATGAGGTTGAAGACCTGCACAGTGATTTTAGTTTGAGCAAAGTTCACAAGTTTCTTCTTGTTAGCCAAAGGCCACATTAGCCTTAGGTTTTCTCACTGTATGAATCTTAAAATCTCTATAGTGTGGAAGCAGGCCATTCAGCCCACTGAGTCTACATCAACCCTCTGAAGAACATTCCACCCAGATCGTATTCCCATAATCCAGCATTCCCCATGACTAATACACTTAACCAATATATCCCTGAACATTATGGGTGATTTAGCTTAACTTAACCTGCACATCTTTGGATTACGGGAGGAAAATGGAGGAAACCCGCACAGACCTGGGAAGAATGTGCAAACTCCACACAGATAGCACCCGAGGCAGGAAGTGAACCTGGGTTCCTGGCGCTGAGAGGTGGCAGTGCCAACCACTGAGCCACCATGCTGCCCCTGAGTTCAGGGAAGGTGAGAGGTTTTATTTACCTTATTAAGACCCCTTTGACTATGACCAGTTCTTTGGAGAATTCCCCTAAGAGTTTAGATTTACTCGCCAGCAATCTTGCTGGTTTCCCTCTGAACAGATACATAGTGACTCCCGGCGGTTCTCCAATGAACAGCTTGACAACTGGCCATTGCATATGTGATTTGATGGTGTCACGATCCACAACACTCTTCTGCAGCATTTTGCGGAGTTCTAACTCCCACAAACGGCTTGGGTTCGATGGTAATGTGAAGAATCAGGGCGTTAGAGTTGCTGGAGCTGAAGATGTAATTCATAAGCTTGAACCATTTTCCTGTTTCTTTCATCACTGTATCTTTTTTTAGCCCGTTTGTTTGTGGGAAAGTGACTGGAAGGGTATTCCAGAAGATAATCACAGGAGCAGGAATAATGGAGGGCTGGTAAACTGCTAAAGTCTGGGAAAGTTTCAAAACCAGCTGTTTTTGTTCTTTTTATTATGTGCAAATAAATCTTACTAGTGTCAGAGGGAGGCTAAGGGACTGAGAGAAAGATAGAGAGGGAGAGAATTGGAGATAATCAGCATTTGAAATGGCATTTTAACAACTGGGATGTTAAATATCTTGAAAGTAATCATACCCACTTCCACTAGTAACAAGTGGTTTGTTGGATGGATATAATCAACCCATTTTCAGGTCTGAATTCTTTAAGTGTTCAGGTTCCCCAGAACTCAAGAAACCCAATGGCTCAAAGCAGTCAAGGTGTGCAAAGGTTGCTCTGGAGTAAATCTAATCCATATTTTTGGTGTACAGCTGGTACAGCAGCCAACAAGCAAGTTCTATCAAAGCAATCTTTCTTGAAACAGTTAGGAAGTGAAGAGGGCACTCCTTTTCACCACAAGATGGTGCAGTCAGCCCAGAAAGTGACAAGAAAATCATCATTTTCTCTTAGTTCAGGGAAAATTAACAGTCCAAAAAATGAACATACCACATACAGTTCTTTTATAATGCAATGGTTACATTCTTGTGCAACCCTGCATTATAGAAAAATCACGCTTCAGAAACAGTGCTTAAAGTGCTGGCGAGGTAATCGCATCATGCTTTAGAAACAGTGTTCCCAATTTGTCAATCGCGTGACAGTGAATTTGCATTAATGAAACACACATTATTGCAGAATGACCTGTATTTGGAACAATGATTCACAGGGACTATTATAACAACAGAAGGAATAGAAGAAGGGTAGGCCATATGAACTCTCAAGTCTATTATGCCTTTCCGATAATTCTGAGTATACTTCTACATCATTTTCTTGCCCTGCATCCAATTCTTATTCCCTTCATGTCTAACAAGGTATCAGTCTCAGCCTTCAATGTGCACAACTGAGCATCCACAACTCAGGTAGATCATTCCAAAGATTCACAACCCTTTGACCTCTCAGCCAGGGGAAGACTCTCAGCATCTTTCCTCTTTATGTTTTCTAAAAATGTCATATTTCAGTGAGGTGATTGCTCATTTTCTCAAGTACAGGCCTGTTTGATTCGATCTTTTCTCTTAAGACAGGCCTCTCATCTTACAAATCAATCTAGGGAACCTTTGTCACATCCTATGTGGCATGTATATCCTTCCCTAGTTCGAGAGACTAAAATTGTACACGTTAATCAAATCCATGGGCTGAATCTTACAGTTCTTTTGGCTAAGTCTTTTTTTAAGATGCTTTTTACTGCAAGGCCTAGCAAGTTTTCTCATCAAATCGGACCAAACTTGCCTCACTAATTAGCAACCATGTCCCTATGGCTGTCTCTCACACTTGAATTCTGGGTACTTTAACAAATGCCATTCTCAAAACAACTCACCCCTCAGAAGATACTCACCAAAAGACCAGCATCCCTTGCACTTGTGCCATCTTTAGAAGACAATGTGCACCTGGATGAGCACTGGCATTCTGATGCTCCCCTGTTTGTTGACAAGGTTGGTACATGAAGGCCCTGGTGGATGGAGTCAACCAGAAGAAAGGAATCCTCTTCCAGGAGAACAGGCAGGTGAGGTACACTATCAGATCCTGGAAAACTACCTGAGATCGTTATCCACTGTGTTGCCTTCTGGATACAGAAGAATGGTCAATAGGGCCACAAGAAGGTCAATGACCTTCTCCACTCTGCCAGGATAAGAGTTACTCTCTTCTCTCTGCCATCTCACACTCACTCTACCTGTGCTACTGCGCCCATCCCTTATCTGCCACCTTCATAATTGCATGCACCATTTTCCCTCACTGACTGTCAATCACCACAGCTCCTTCCCCAACTCCCACACAACTAACCCTGCATGCCCTCGGTGCTGCTGCATCAATCCTTTATAACACTTTACCACCTTTCCCCCACACTCACCAGCACTAACAGTTGTGTCAACCATTGCGATCTCACTCAGTCCCTCCCTTCCTCCCCACTTTCTGTCATCATAGAAGACAGACCATAACTGAATAGATTGAGGTCAGACAGATGGGGGGTGAGTTGCCCGACATCCATGCCCTCTACCCCATGAAGAGAGTGCTGGCCCTCGCAGGAGTACACCAGGGCCCTCCTACAGGGATGCAGAAACATCCACGTCCTACTGAATGAGTAAGGTACCATTCTTTGTCCCACTGCCACTCTACCAGGTACCCCACTGGCACTGCCACTCTTTGCACACCACTTTTAATCCCTGGCCATGACGTCTTCACTCTCTATCTCATGTTTGGCAGATTCTGTTAGCCTCCCCACAGTCTTTGCAGGGGAACACCCAGCTCTCCAGCCACACACTCTGAGGATGAGAGTATGGAGGCCTCAGAGGAAGCATTGGCAAGACTGTTCTTGTACCTGGCACCAGCCCAGAATCTGACACCATGTGAGAAGAGTATAAGCATGGAGAGTGTGGGTACACAATCTGGTGAGCACCTCACCTTGAACAAACTCCCAGGCCACTGGCATTTGAGGGACTGCTGAAGACTAGGCACTTGCTCGGTGCCAGCCTTGAGAGGATTCTATGGTATCGGCATTCAGCCAGTTCAACCAAAACCCACAGTCTGCTTGACATTCCTGGGGTCACAGTACCAAACCTCCAGAGCCGAGCAGGCTCTCTGTACCTCAGCTGCAGTAGCAGGAAGTGCACTAAGATGGCATGGTAGGGAAAGAAAGAAGGAAATGTAATGAGCGCATTTTGGTGGCATCAGTGGAAAAGGCTTGTACAATACTCTTAGTTAATGCATTAATGTTTCTGATTTTAACTTACATGTGTTTGTGAGTCTCTCCATGATATTAACTACAGTTTCACACATTCCATGGCCACAGATGAGGTTCAATGGATAGCAGTCTGTACTAAGAACCTATTATATCATCTGAAAGTGGGAAAACAATGTGTATATATGGCATTAGGTAAAACTTTGGACCTCCTGGTTCAACATCCCTAATGTCTTACTCCCTCTGTGCACCAAGATTTAGCTGCCAATGTCTTGTCTGGCAGTGCCTGCCGGGAAGATGCAACACAGAGTGGGTGAATCCTATAGGATGGCCAGGGAATAGGCAGTTTGCGTGCTGCATCACCTGGGCCGGTGGCCAGTATTCTTCCCCTTTAAATCCCTATGGTCCATGTTGGCTGCAGCCCCCTCCCTCACAGATTAAGTCTCATACCCCGCCCACTCCAAATGCCATTTTCCTCCTCACTGCGCACTTTCAACTTCCAGTATGATCGAAGGTGAGACTGAGCGATCCTTTGTCAATGGCTTCTAGCCTCACTCCAAGCACTTAACCCCACAGATTTCACACTTTCTTACATCCCCACCCATACCGACTACTTTGCCAACCAGCCCCTTCTATATGAGGTGAAGAATGTAAGAATGGACCACTTTGCTGTGGATACGAAGTGAGAGAGTCAGACCAGTTAAGAATGACAGATTTCCTTCCCTAAGCCTTGAGAGGATGGCTTCTTGCAACAATCAACAGTGTTCGCCATGAGACTTGTGTTTTAATCCAGATTTGTTCTCATTGAATTCAAATTTCATTCTCTGCCACTGATTTTACTCCATGTTCCAAGAACATTAGCCTGGGGTCCGGGTTACTAGTCTAGTGACATCACTTAAATGCCACTCATTCTTGTAGCAGCGGCCAGACATCCATCCACTCCATTCCCCCTTAGTTTCTGTGGAAGGAGCTGGCGGATTCAACGTGGCACAGCCCCTTGACTCACATGACCAGACTGTCTTAGGCAAGACATGCCCAGACCCTTGACTAGTGCCTGTACATCTTCCTGGCTGCATTATCCCAAAGCAGGGACTGGCTGCTATGGAGCTACAGCACTGACTGTGACCCACTTCCATGGCAGCAGAGGCACTCCAGATGGAAAACTCCTGACTGGATGTCTGAATGTGGCCAATGCCCTTGACTTAGTGTGCCAAGACCCACTGAACGAGTCGTTCCATGCACTTCATTGAGGACTGCGCCCCTACACTTGGATACATAGCTGTTTGCCTGCTGCATACAAAAATGTGTTTGCTGAATAAGCTGCTGGCACATCGAGCGACTATGACATTTATATAACACACTGCTGTTCTATAAGATGTGCATCCTCTAAATTTAGGATTGTTTAGAAATAGACAAGTTGGCCCAGCAAGGCAGGACAAGACAAGGCAGTGATACTGTGAGCATGCAGGAAGCCACTAAATGTGAGAATGCTAAGAAAGGAAGCGAATACCCTGAGATGCAGCTTATGTGGATTCAAGAACTAACCATGATACTCTACCTGTGGCCTCACCAACATTTTATACAGTTCCAGCATAACCTCCTGCTCTTAAACTGTATCCATTGGTTAATAAAGGCAAGTAAGTATTCTGTATGTCTTCTTATCCACTTTATCAGTCTGTCCTGCTACCTTAAGTACATTGGCAGACTTGCATACCAAGGCCCCTCTGATCCTTAGATGAGCTGAGATGCAGCCTAATGTTTGTACAAGCTGCCCCAGCTACATCCTTTTAATGCCAGTTGCCAGTGTGTCCTGCAATGCAAGTCTGTGTCCTGCCAGTGCATCACCAAAGTGCCAGGATGTCTGTGAGGGTTTGGCAGATGCCATGCACCAACATGGGTGGCATGGTGGCACAGTGGTTAGCACTGCTGCCTCACAGCGCCAGAGACCTGGGCTGAATTCCCACCTCAGGCAACTGTCTGTGTGGAGTTTGCACGTTCTCCCCGTGTCTGCGTGAGTTTCCTCCAGATGCTCCGGTTTCCTCCCACAGTCCAAAAATGTGCAGGTTAGGTGAATTGGCCATGCTAAATTGCCCGCATGTGTTAGGTGAAGGGGTAAATGTAGGGGAATGGGTCTGGGTGGGTTGCTCTTCGGAGGGTCGGTGTGGACTTGTTGGGCCGAAGGGCCTGTTTCCACACTGTAGGGAATCTAATCTAATCTGTGGACTAGGACTGCAATTTGCCTGAAGGTAACATGGAAGTTGTTTGGAGCAAACATGGAACAAAATCTGGCATGTACATGCTCCGGTTTCTGTGTTACGTTTTCCTGAGATCTATTTTGTTTGGTTAAATGGGAGGCTGAATAGTAATGAGGCAAGTTGTGCTGTTAACAAGGCATTAAACAAACAACAGTTAGTGTCAATTGATATGCTACTGCTACCTCAAAAGAAACTCATCATGCTGCTTGTACAAAGCGGAAAGGATGGCACAAATTGCTCCTGGTATTGACAAGTGTGGTGAGGCCCACTTTTCACTCAATTTTGCCACACATCTTGCTATAGATCACAGCAGAGTGGGACAGGAGATGAAATGTTCGGCCACGGGGCGGTGGGGCTGATTGTTGTGGGTGTCCTGGAGATGCTCGCTGAAGCGCTCTGTGAGGAGGCGTCCAGTCTCCCCAATGTAGAGGAGACCGCATCAGGAGCAACGGATACAATAAATGACATGTGTGGAAGTGCAGGTGAAACTCTGATGGATGTGGAAGGCTCCTTTGGGGCCTAGAATGGAGGTGAGGGGGAGATGTGGGTGCAGGATTTGCAATTCCTGAAGTGGCAGAGTTAGGTGCCAGAAGGGGAGGGTGGGTTGCTGGGGGTGTATCCACAAAGTCCATTCTCTCCATGACTACCTGGTCAGGTTCACGCCCCCCCTACAACCCACCCTCCCGTCCTGGCACCTTCCCCTGCCACCGCAGGAATTGCAAAACCTGCGCCCACACCTCCTCCCTCACCTCCATCCAAGGTCCCAAAGGAGCCTTCCACATCCATCAAAGTTATACCTGCACATCCACTAATATCATTTATTGTATCCATTGCTCCCGATGCGGTCTCCTCTACATTGGGGAGACTGGACGCCTCCTAGCAGAGCGCTTTAGGGAATATCTCCAGGACACCCACACCAACCAACCCCACTACCCCAAGGCCGAACATTTCAACTTCCCATCCCACTCTGCCGAGGACATGCAGGTCCTGGGCCTCCTTCACCGCCGCTCCCTCACCACCAGACGCTTGTCTCTGACCTACCACCTTCATCCCCACCTCCATCCACCTACCGCACTCTTAGCTATCTTCTCCCCAGCCACACCCCCCTCCCATTAATTCTCCACCCCGAAGGTTCACATCCTCATTCCTGATGAAGGGCTCCTACCGGAAATGTTGATTTTCCTACTACTCGGATGCAACCTGACCTACTGTGCGTTTCCAGCACAGTCTAATCTTGACTCTGATCTCCAGCATCTGCAGTCCTCACTTTCTCCGAAAAGAAACTGTGTCCCATTCTCTACATAAAAATAGCATTATTCAGCAAGAATATTGTCAAAATATCTCAGTTAAAGTTTAATCCACCCTCTCAGTGCAGCAGAATTAAATCCAGAAATTGAACAGATTTCTGAGGGCGGCTCATAACTCTCTGGTTGAATTAGACTACACAAATCTGACAGAAAAAAAGATAAATTAATTGAAAAGTGATTAAATGGTGTCTCAAAATATACATTTTTGCACCTTCTGTTTCATGCACATCCTGTTGATTCAAAATTGCATAAACTTACACAAACGACACAAAACATTTCACATGGCATCTGAGAGCATAGAGTGCAGTTGGTTCAGAGGGAGATTGGGTGAGGATGCAGAGAAATTATGGTGACCAATGTCATGTTGACAGTTTTCAATGAACAGCTTGAGTGTAAGTTTAAGGCCAGAGGGAAGGGGCCAGGTGGAGGGAGAGTGAAAAGTTCTGTAGGATGGGGAGAGGACAACTGTCCAGAGAAAGAGACTAGGAGGCAAAGATGATGGAAGAAGAGATCAACATTACATTATGCCCAAAATTCATTGAAGTGGGGGCACAGAGGGATAAAACCGAGACCTTTGCTGAGTACAGAACATTCAGCATTAGCAAACAGAAGGTCAGGAGGGATAGTAACTGTTCAACAATATATAGACTTAGGAGAATGGATCAAGACAAAGGGAAGGGGATGGCAGGAATGTTCGGAGGGTCATGGGTATCTCTATTTCTATTTCACTTCTAATCTCCTGTCAGAGTTACAGTGAGAAACTCCTAGGATTCAGTAATGAATTAACAAGGAAAAAGAAAACAGTATCCTAGAAAGTTAGGAAGAATTAAATCATGGCTAAGTGGTGCCCAGATATCCACCAGTTTATTGCAATGTAAGGCACATGGAAAATCCAAGACTATTAGTATTCATGTATACAGTCATTGGTGCATACGCTGTTCATTGGCTTTTGGGGCCAGGGTGAGTGTGGAGTAATGGAGCAGAGTTAGGGGATGGGTGTTGGGAGAATGATGGGGGGAGGGGCAGTAGCAGAGGGCTGTTATGCTATATGCAAAGAAATGCAGCACTCTTTAAGGGGAAGGTTGAGTTTGGCTACAAATGCAGTGTGCTACAATTTACATTTGTAAAGACTGCAAAGGGGTATAGGCACCAATACTTTTTTAATACTGTATTGAAGATCTTGCTACAGGAAGTGGAGAGAAAACAGGATGATGAGGAAGTGTTTGAGACACCCGAGAAGAGGGCAACAGGAATGAAATATTCACAAAGTCAATGCCAGGGACAGGATTCAACTGGACTCATTCATGTAAAAATGGTGTGTTCAAATGCCTTCTTATCACAAGTTTTTTTTCTCATTCCAGTCTATCCACTTAACTTATTACCCTACTGTCTGCACCTTTTCCGTACACCACCTTTCACTGCACAAATGTCATCTCATTGTCACATTTACAGCATGACTGAGAATTTCACACCCACGTCTCACAAGCAGACTGTAAGCTTTATTCTGCAGATATCTCACAACGCTCTCGATTGCAAGTCACACTCTCACGTCGCTTTTTCAGACAGGGGAAGATGAGGTATATTATACAAATTCAAATGTGGAAGATAGCTCAGCTCGTCATTTACGCCTGCTGCACATCTCAAGCTGACAAAACCCATCATGTTCACCTTGCACAACCCATCCACAATCATGTATTCTCCGGGAATAGCCAAAAAAGGCCAGAGGGAAACCAGAGCCAAAAAGGGATATTCTCTGGGAACTTTTTCCCGGATACCTTCTCGCAATGGAAACCACCAATTCACTCCCCATGGCCCTCTTCTCACTCTCTCTCTCTCTCTCTCTCTCCTCCTGCCAGGTTGGTGAGGGGAAGGGTGCTATTTGGGGTGCCAGCTAACAGAGAATCAGACACTAGGTGGGCGAGTGAGTTAGAGGGATAGGTTGTGGGCGAGTGCTTCAGTTAAGTTGGGCTGGGGTCTTTGGGAGCAGTTAGGGTTACATAATAAGTAGATAGGGCCTAAAATGTATTGTCTGGAAGTGTGGTGGGGTAAGGTTCATTTGAGATGCTCAACAGGGCACTTGATGATTACTTAAATATGGTGCTGTGGGGAAAAAGCGGGAGTTTGGCACTAAGTTAAGCCTCAGAAAGTTAGTGTAGACATGATGATCCAATTAGGAGAAAGTGAGGACTGCAGATGCTGGAGATCAGAGCTGAAAAATGTGTTGCTGGAAAAGCGCAGCAGGTCAGACAGCATCCAAGGAGCAGGAAAATCGACGTTTTGTGCATGACCCCTTCTTCAGGAATGATGATCCAATTGCCGTTTTTCTGCTGTGTAACAATTTTGTGATTTTGTCCAGCAGGAGTGGGATGCTCTAGTCAAGGAATCAAGGATGGGGTGGTTTGGGGAAATAGGGTATGGGGTAGGCAGGTCCAGAAGGGGTTTGGGGGGAGGGGACGGGGGAGTTAGCTGTTGGGTCAGCTCCAAACTGAGCATGGAAGTTCAGGCCCAAGGAGTGTCACAGTGAGACATGGGTCAAATCTGCTGTGGGTGGAAATTAACTGACTGTGAGAGAGTCGAAGCAGGGGAGCAGGAGTTAGTCAAAGGTTTCAGTTTCATAGTTATATTGGGGTGGAATCAGGCCTGAAGTTCAATGAGGGTTATTTTGATGTTGGGAGTATCTCATTCCATCTTTTATGCTTTTCACAATTGGTGGGGCAAGGTTCTTACTAAAGAGCAGGGAGTTGTCAATTAAGTATAATGTAGCTTGTTAAATGCCTTGTCAAAAGCACAACTCATCTCAATGATATCCAACAACCTATCTTACAAAATGGACCAGACAAATTAGGCACTGAGAAACTTTGAAATGGAAGTCAGAGTGGGAACCTGGTTACTCCAGCTCACTGCTACATATAAAGAGCCTCCATGTTGAACAACATCTCAGGATACGGTCCACGGCTGCACTCATCCTTCGTCCACGAGCATTAAAACTGACTTTTGCAAATCCTTTGTGACCATTGTATTCAATGCTACACTGACAGGCTGCTCAGGAGACTGCCGCTGGGCCATATACCACACAAGGACACACACCCAGCTCGCAGTTTGGACCAAGCTGCATCTCAGGACTACTCACGTGCTCTCAGACTGCTCACTCACTTAGCGTGTGCTTGCAGCATTTCTGCCTTGCCATGCCTGATAACATGTTGGCATTTCAAATAGAGCCAAAGGCTATTCATACCGTCACAATGGCATACAATTTACATAGGCTGCTCGTATTTGGGGGGGGGGGGGGGGAATGGAGGACCTTTTGATTTATAGCATATCTAAATATCATCTTAACATTTACAGCACATGTCAGCTGACTGTCCATCACTGCATGTGTATTCAATCAAGTGGCCACTTTGGGAAGTGGGTGGGAGTTAGTCCTCAATCCAATCACTAGTGGGGGGTCCAGGTACCATACAGTCAGTCAATCATATGAACAGTCACACACAGACTAGGGGCTTGACTATGGTCCAGACGATCTATCATACTACAGTCCAGAGTCTATACAGGAGGCAGTCCAATAGGTATAAGCAGTCACTGGAGTGATGTATCGGCAGTCAGGGAGCTGCAAGGACAGCGGTCTGGGCTAGGTCAGTTATGCCTAGGGGCTGCTCATCGAAGGTATTCAGAGATCGGGGTGAATACCGTCCTGAAGAGCTGTCCGTCAAATCTTAAGGCCAAAGCACTGATTCTTGTCGGGGCATTGGGGGGAGTGACTGCCAAAGGGCTGAGATAAGCATGGCTGGATTTGGGAAAGAGAGTCATTTATAGAAGTGGGAATAAGAAGAGTGACAGATGTATCAGTGCTTGAGGAACAGTTTCAAAGGAGGCTATGAGAGGGGGTTATTGGCCATGACAACTATGATTCAATAGAAAGTAGACTAGTTGAGGTTGTAGGACCATTTCAGACGCTCCGTTTTGGATGTAAAGTGTTGGTTTACTCAGTCAGTATAGAAGCTTCACCAACGTGATACAAGGTGAACAGGATGGTGGTAGAGCAGGAAATAGGGCTGCCTGAAGGTGTGACTCTACAGCTTGGAGTTGTCTGAGGTTGGCTAGCACCTCCTGTATAGTCCGAACGCAGTGTGCCCTTTTGCTGGCTCTGAAAACAAATTTTGTCCTGTCCAAATGCTTGAATGTGAATGATGTCCCCCTACTGGACAATGACAAAATTGCAGGTGACCACAATGCAGTATTGGGGGAACAGTAACTGAACTCAGAGAGGAGTTTCATATGGAACATATCTAAGGACAGGAAAATGTGTGGACTAATGGTTAAACAGAGACTAGAGTGACGAATGGGCTTTGTATGCGTGA
This sequence comes from Chiloscyllium plagiosum, assembly GCF_004010195.1. Classification (NCBI taxonomy): domain Eukaryota; kingdom Metazoa; phylum Chordata; class Chondrichthyes; order Orectolobiformes; family Hemiscylliidae; genus Chiloscyllium; species Chiloscyllium plagiosum. Next base: position 7,092,911 of record NC_057741.1, read on the forward strand.
GGAAATGTCAGCATTGTCAGTATGTGTCAAGTGACTCTGTCTGTTATATCTTAACATGTTCAGTGTAGTGCAATGCTGGATTGTCAACACAGCAGCCTGTTAAAGATACCATGTACACAAGGGATGGTTTTTTTTTGGTAGATATCTACTATGTGACAAGTTCTGTAAATGTGGGTCCAATGGGGATAGAATGAGATGTGAGAGTTAGCATATAGGAGAAGATATAATCCACAGAGGCAGATATACTATCACCAAGTCACATGAACAATCACAGAGTCATTAAGATGTACAGCACGAAAACACACCCTACGGTCCAACTCGTCCATGCCAACCGGATACCCTGACCTAATCTACTCCCATTTGCTTGCACTTGGCCCATATCTCTCCAAACCTTTCCTAGTCATATACCCATCCAGATGCCTTTAAACGTTGTAACTGTACCAGCCTCCACCACTTCCTTCTGGCAGATCATTCCATAAACACACTACTCTCTGTGTGAAAAGGTTGCCCCTTAGGTCCCTTTTATATCTTTCCCCTCTGTCACTCTAATCCTATGCCCTCTAGTTCTGCGCCCTGCCCACCCCTCCACCCCAGGGAAAATACTTTGTCTATTTATCCTATCCATGCCTGTCATGATTTTATAAACCTCTATAAGGTCACCCCTCAGTCTCTGTCGCTTCAGGGAAAACAGCCTCAGCCTATTCAGTATCTCCCTGTAGCTCAAATCCTCCAACCCTGGCAACAACCTTGTAAATCTTTTCTGAACCCTTTCAAGTTTCACAACATCTTTCCAATAGGTAGGAGACTAGAATTGTATGCAATATTCCAAAAGTGGCCTAACCATTGTCCTGTACAGCCGCAACATGACCTCCCAACTCCTGTACTCAATACTCTGACCAATAAAGGAAAGCATACCAAACACCTTCTTCACTATCCTATTTACTTGTGATTCTACTTTCAAGGAGCTATGAACCTCCACTCCAAGGTCTCTTTGTTCAGCAACACTACCATTAAGTGTATAAGTTTTGCTATGATTTACTTGCCCAAAATGCAGCACCTCACATTTATCTGAATTAAACTCCAGCTGCCACTCCTCAGCCCATTGGCCCATCTGATCAAGATCCTGTTGTACTCTGAGGTAACCTTCTTCGCTGTCCACTACACCTCCAATTTAGGTGTCATCTGCAAACTTACTAACTATACCTCCTATGTTCATATCCAAATCATTTATACAAGTGACGAAAAGTAGTGGACCCAGCACCGATCCTTGTGGCACTCCACTGGTCACAGGCCTTCAGTCTGAAAAACAACCCTCCATCACCACTCTCTGTCTTCTACCTTGGAGCCAGTTCTGTGTCCAAATGGCTAGTTCTCCCTATATTCCATGAGATCTAAGCTTGCTGATCAGTCTCTGATGGGGAACTTTGTTGAACACCTTACTGAAGTCCATATAGATCGTGTCCACTGCTCTGCCCTCATCAATTCTTTGTTATTTCTTCAAAAAACTCGATCAAGTTTGTGAGACATGATTTCCCACACATAAAGCCATGCTGACTATCCCAAATCAGTCCTTGCCTTTCCAAATACTTGTACTGCCCCATTCAGAGTCAGCTCTCAGAATGCTCATAACTTTCACATTCACACTTTTTTATCTGTCAGCCAGATTAATAGTCCCATTCAGGGAACTCATATTCTATGCTGTCCACCTGGCCTGACCTCATTACAATCACTACACAGGGGCAGGTAGTCAATGAGGTGGGTCTTGACACAAATATATGTCAAGAAATTGCAGTAGGCCTTTCAGAAAAAAAATTATTTCAAAAGAGTTGACTCATCCCTCACTTAACCAAAAAGCATAAGATTCAGCCAACAGAGTTAGAACAGGTTTTAATACCTCATATTTTTTTCTTGTGTTATTACTGAGCCAAGTTGGAACAGTCTGAAGTGTGACTCTTGTTCAGAACTGGGAACAATTTCAGAAGCTTCCAGACACTGCATAATTGCCATTGGAAGTTCTGGGCAAGTTAGCTGTGTCTGGGTTAGAGAGTGGTTCCACTGCACAGCTCCTATCTTCACTGCCTCAACAGTGACAGGCTGGTATCTTCCCATTGGCATGTCTGCCTCCTAATGAGCTTCTGCCATTTTCATGTCTTTGTAAGCTGCTTAAAATGTGAAACATACCTGCTACAATTTCCTGGCCATGAACCTAAAGCTCAAAGAATAGGTGTACATGAACATTGTGATACATTTTTTGCACACATGCCAACTCCTTTGATTTACCCAGGGAATCAATATTTTGGTTTCAGCATTGAAGGGTCAGAACAAAAAACAGCCCTCCGTATTTAAATGTTCCAGATTTTTCACAGAAATCATTCCATGAGTCAAATTGTGTCTACAAAAGTGCTGCACAAAGGAAAGAAGATGAGTCATCTGGAAAGAATGGCATGGTTATTAGGTGCCCTGCTTACATTCGGCTCTGTTAGCTGGAGGTGGTAGTACATTCTAAGATCTGTACATTTTATTATAATGGCCTCTCTGATGCCCTTACTTCTGGGGAAGAGCAAATAAATTTAGTTTAGTATTGGCTGCCTGGAGTTGAGTATACATTAATCTTGGTGCAACATACAACAGGGGATTATTGCAAGGATTTTCAGTTTGAAGATAGACATTTTCTAGATAACTCAATCTCTTTGGATTCTGTTTTTTCATGTTGTCAGTCACTACAAATGTTATTCCAGTATCTGCTTCACTAAATGCAAGCTGTAACTCAGATTTGGTAGGTCATTTATTGGATCCTTAAGGTTCTTCAATATAATGTTGTTCACTAAGAATTAATACTTATGATAAAAAAAATTTACAGAGCACATGTCAAAGGTATTAGTCTATATTTTCCAGTTGGCTGTTCTATTGCATTTCTTTATGTGAATAATTCTAAAGACCTTATCCCTAGCACTTCCACATGTCATTAACTGTGTCCATTGCTCCCGATGCAGTCTCCTCTACGTTGGGAAGACAGGACGCTTACACGCAGAGCTCTTCAGAAAACATCTGCGGGACACCTGCACCAGCCAACCCCACTGCCCATCCGACTCAGCCAAGGACATGCAAGTGCTGGACTTCCTCCATCGCCACTCCTTCACCACCCGATGCCTGGAGGAAGAATGCCTCAACTTCCGCCTCAGGACCCTCCAACCCCACGGCATCAATGTGGATTTCACCAGTTTCCTCATTTCCCCTCCCACCACCTTACCCCAGTTCCAATCTTCCAACTCAGCACTGCCATCATGATCTCTCCTTCCTGTCCATCCTCCTTCCATCTCTCCATTCCACCTCTCCACACTGACCTAGCACCATTACCCCCACCCCATCTACCTATTGCATTCTCAGCAACCTTCACCCCAGCTCCACCCCCCTCCTATTTATCTCACCATCCCCTCGGCTCACAGCCTCATTCCTGATGAAGGGCTTTTGCCTGAAATGTGATTACCCTGCTCCTTGGATGCTGCCTGACCTGCTGTGCTTTTCCAACGCCACACTCTCAACTCTTATTCCTAACACCAATCCAGTTGCTTGCCTGGGAGGATGGAAACAGAAAATAGAACTCATGTGACCACATACAGCTTGTAATTTACATCTTATTGTGTAATTTACTTTGGAGATAATAAAACTGTTTTTGTATATCTCGTAGAAGTCTACTCAACTGGCGAAAAGTACATCAGAGTACATTTCTGACATTGTTCTCTCAATGTACTACAATAGCTTTGACAAAAATGAAATTAAAAACTCCAGGGAAATGGCATAAATATCCTGACACTGTTTCTTTAAGGCTTTTTCACTTATTTTGTGAAGGGATTAGGAGAAACCTCTGCAGACCTTCTATTCTCATATGTAGTCTATAATTTACAATGATCTGGAAGGTTTATAAAAATAGACCTCCTCCACAATCCCCTTGGAAAATCAATTGCAGCTCCTATACTCTACTTTCTAAAACCAGTGCAGATTTTAACCATAAAGCACCATTGTTGTCGGTGGAACTGCATTGATTTTGGCAATCCTGTTATCTATGCTCAAGGCCAATGATCATTTTCAAACATTTGGAAACAGTTTGTGCATTTTACTGGGTCTTCTGAGCCTGAATTTAAAGGTAGTGATTGTTCTTTCATTTTTCTGGGACACAAAGGGATTCTATGAATGGATCCCACTGATGAAATTCCAAAAGGCTATGTACATTGTGTGAGATTGTGATAGTAGTGTTTGGGTAAATGGATGCTGCTACAAACCTCTTTCCTTGACTGTGTCTAAGGGTCTCTTTGGTCAACAGTGGAAGAAGAACAATGACCAGTAAGTCTTAATAAGGAGAGGTTCTCCTCTTAACAAGATGTTGCTTGTTGTTTGATAGCAATGAAACATAAGTTAGATTATCTAGCTGTATAAGGACTCTTGTGGTGCAGTGACATTGTCCCTATCTCTGGTTTAGGAGTCCCCAGTTTAAGTCCCACACACTCCAGAAGGGTATAGTAACATTGATTTGGGAAATATCCATTTTAGGCCTTATCACTAAAACTACTGGAGCACATAGATTGTCTGTTTTCCTTTTCATGATCCAGAGCTAATCTGTACATTTCCCCACCCAAGATCATCATGTTGGGGTAGAGTTTAAATATTAACCCTTACAGAACTTTAACAACAGTGATCTAGATTATACTCTGCATGGCACACTTAAGAAAGTCCAAGTGCAATCAGAGGAATTTGTTTATATTAATTGTTTTAATATAATTATGATATCTAAGTAGCTCAAAACAGAAGGTCCTTAAGCTTCAGGTAATTAGCTAACTACACACTATTGTTGAATCTACATCTGAAACAGTAAGACTTTAGAGGAAACAAGAGTATTAAAGATGGAGGTGAAAATATAATAGAACATTCCAATCTGCAGAAGTGATTAATAGAAGACCAAAGAATAGCCAGATGGAAGATTAACATGTGATTCTAACTAGATATAGGCATACAATATATATAAGATATCTCAGATAATTTTCAAGGGGCAGAAAGAAATGTTGTGAAAGGAAGAATAGGACAGTATGTGTTGAGGGGGGAAGAGAAGTGAACAGAAATGACCTTGGCTGTGAATGATGCAAAAAGAATAGAAATTAAACCACATTCCAATGGTGTTTTGTACAAAGGAATAGATATGTATTCTCTAATTCCATTTACGGCTTTTAATGTACTCTTTGGAGGAAGAAAATTGTATATTTTTTAATTTGCTCATGGGATGTGGGTGGCTGTGACTAAGCCAGCATTTATTGCACATTCCTAATTGCCCAGAAGCAATTAAGAGTCAATCACATTACTGTAGGTCTGGATTCACATGTAGGCCAGACCAGGTAAGGATGGCAAGTTTCCTTCCAAAAATCGTTAGTGAACCAGCTGGATTTTTCCAACAATCGATAATGGATTCATGGTCATCATTAGATTCTTAATTCCAGATTTTTAAAATTGAACTCAAATTCCACCATCTATCATGACAGGATTTGAACCCAGGTTCCCAAAACATGAGCTGAGTTTCTGGATTAATAGGAGAAAGTGAGGACTGCAGATGCTGGAGATCAGAGCTGAAAATGTGTTGCTGGAACAGCACAGCAGGTCAGGCAGCATCCAGGGAACAGGAGAATCGACGTTTCGGGCATAAGCCTGAAGAAGGACTTATGCCCGAAACATCGATTCTCCTGTTCCCTGGATGCTGTCTGACCTGCTGCGCTGTTCCAGCAACACATTTTCAGCTCGTTTCTGGATTAATAGTCCAGCAATAATAACGCTAGGCTATTTCCCCAGCAAAGAAAATTTTGTGGAGCTCCTGTACCACTTAATTTAGTTGTGAGTTTAGCTGCATCATTTGAGGAAAATCCTTTATGTCTCTCACTTGTCCTATTCACCTCTCCTGTATTCATAGAATTCTTCACCTTCTGTCTGAAGAAGGATTCCGAGAGCATTCCCAGCTTTCCCTTATTTATTTTGGCTACTTGCCTTCTTTCACTCTGTCAATTCTCTCTTTCCAGGGATAATTGGGGGTGATGGAAAGTTATATTTTTGGATCAGCTCATCTCTGCTGTCTGTTGAACTGTTGCAACCCTTTGATCTTCAACATGTATTCTAATTTCTGGAGGAAGCAAATTCTCCTCAGAGGATAATCTCCCTGAAAGATTCATAGTTAGCACTTATTCATAATTCCCACAGGTCAATGAGCAAAATTGCTTTGCTTTACCCTTTTAAATTCAATGTAGATTTACTCAGGCTGTTTCCTTATGCTTCAAACGTTTTACCTGTCTGCCTCAGGAACTAACTCAGACAGATCAACAGTAGCTGTTTCTTACAGTGTCATAATCCATAGAAACTTCCTCTGAAAGTGATGTATCAAATTTGTGAGCTTTACCTGCCAAGCTGCTTTGATAAGCAGTGCTTAGTTTTCCTTTGGCCAATGCCTTTGTTTTCTGCCTTTTTGAAAGAAACAAAGAATATTTCTACATTCTTTCCACAAACCTTGGTGCAGCTTGTACATATTCCAACATCTGCTTCTTGGAATTTGCGTGACGCTCAGATCTTTCCTTTTCAGAACCTTCCTTGGCGTCTGAGATCTTTTTTTTGCTTTTTAACTCCATCCTTCTAAGCCAATACTTCCTTTCTGTCTCCTTTTCTCTGGTCTAAAATACACTTTGTGTTCCTTTTCTCTCAATTTCAAGTTATTTTAAATTGTCATTATTTTCAATTCCATTTTTAAAAATGTTCTTTGCTTTTTGAAATTCAATTTCTAAATGCTTCATTTCTTATTCATGCTCAATTCATCAATTAATTCTGATGACTCAATACTTGGAATACATGGTTGCTTGTTTTTCTAACTATCCAAAATATTGTGCCAATGCAAGATAACATTATGTTCTTAGCTTTTGCGGGAAACTCCACCTTTAAATCTTTTTGCCAATTCTATTAGCTTAGCATTAGTTAAGTCTTGTATATCAGACAATAATACCTCCTCCATCTGCAGGAAAGTTTAACCACTTCTAATGCCATTATACCTTCAAAATGTGTTAACCCAGCTTTCAATCCTTTACCCATTATTATTCATCAATTACCCATTATTCATCCATAGGGAAAAAAAAAGTCAAATCAACAGCAGTTTTAAAAGGGAGAAGGGCAGACAAAGGAAGCACATGGTGAGGACAGTGCAGGAGAGAGAGAGAGAGAGAGAACCTGCACAGTTACTGCCTTTGCTGTTTGAATTCGTGTATCGCTGGACATCGGAATGCATCTGGGAAAATTAACAAACAGTGAGAAAATTAACAAACAGTGAAATTCACAACTAATCTTGGAGGAACTGTTGGGCGAAGTTCACAGCACAAAATCAGATAAGTTAATTGTTGTTTTAAGTCAGTCCAAGAGAAAGGCTGCAGTAGTGAGTATAGTGGATTCTTTCTAGATTATATGTTTTTGGAGATAAGTCTCTTGATTAAACTTAAAATATGAGCCATAGTTATTAATTTAACCTGGGGCACTGTTTGTAGAGGAATAAGACGGTGTTATTTTCTGGGTCTGTAGATTGTGAAGGAGCAGTGATGTGTACTTCTTGTCAGATGTGGGAGTTTAAAGAGAGTTTAAGGGTTACTGCCGACTATATCTGCGATAAATGCTGTTGGATGCGAATCTTATCAGAGCGAGTGGATCAGTTGGAGAGACAGATAGAAGTGATGAGGAATTTGCAACAGCAACAGTATATGATGGATGGCAGTTATAGGAAGGGGGAAAGTCTCAGATACAGTCACATAGATGGGTTAACTCCAGGAAGGGTAAGAGAGGCAGGCACCGAGGGCAGGAGTATTTTGTGGATATACCCATTTCAAACAGGTATGCTGTTTTGGAAAAGATGAGGAATTTGCAACAGCAACAGTATGTGATGGATGGCAGTTAAAGGCAGTTATAAGTCTCATACAGTCACATAGATGGGTTAACTCCAGGAAGGGTAAGAGAGGCAGGCACCGAGGGCAGGAGTCTTTTGTGGATATACCCATTTCAAACAGGTATGCTGTTTTGGAAAATGTAGGGGGTGATGGATTCTCAGGGAAACGTAGCACGAACAGCCAGGTTTCTGGTATTGAGACTGGCTCTAATGCAACGAGGGGTACGTCGGCTTCCAAGAGATCGATTGTGTTAGGGGATTCAGTAGTCTGAGGTACAGACAGACGTTTCTGTGGCCAGCAGAGAAAAAGCAGAATGGTGTGTTGCTTCCCTGGTGCCA
>NC_057741.1:7103577-7136586 GCF_004010195.1 Chiloscyllium plagiosum
AAGGTTCCCCATGGGAGACTGATTAGCAAGGTTAGATCTCATGGAATACAGGGAGAACTAGCCATTTGGATACAGAACTGGCTCAAAGGTAGAAGACAGAGGGTGGTGGTGGAGGGTTGTCTTTCAGACTGGAGGCCTGTGACCAGTGGATTGCCACAAGGATCGGTGCTGGGCCCTCTACATTTTGTCATTTACATAAATGATTTGGATGTGAGCATAAGAGGTACAGTTAATAAGTTTGCAGATGACACCATTAAGTGTATAAGTCCTGTTAAGATTTGCTTTCCCAAAATGCAGAACATCACAATTATTTGAATTAAACTCCACTACACCTCTAATTATGAGGGGCATGGATAGGATAAATAGACAAAGTCTTTTCCCTGATATCGGGGAGTCCAGAACTAGAGGGCATAGGTTTAGGGTGAGAGGGGAAACATATAAAAGAGACCTAAGGGGCAACGTTTTCATGCAGAGGGTGGTACGTGTATGGAATGAGCTGCCAGAGGATGTGGTGGAGGCTGGTACAATTGCAACATTTAAGAGGCATTTGGATGGGTATATGAATAGGAAGCATTTGGAAGGATATGGGCCGGGTGCTGGCAGGTGGGACTAGATTGGGTTGGGATCTGGTCAGCATGGACGTGTTGGACTGAAGGGTCTGTTTCCATGCTGTACATCTCTATGACTCGGAGTCTCCAAATTATACAATCGGAAAAGGTGAAATGTGCTGATAATGAAGTCTCACTATTCAATGAGTTACAATACTAGTTTAAATGTTTTGAATTAATCACTAAAATGTCCAATTGTTTTTTTTTGCTGACACTGTTATCCAGAATAAAAGAGATTTTCATCGCATTTCTTTTGGTGAATTCATAATTAATCTGCTTATTATAATACAGAACACTTTTAAAGTATGTGGTACGACTGGTTAACAACTAAATTATTATGTGGAATTAATCCATGGAATGTGATCATAATTTAGATTTTCAGAATATGCAAAGTTGTCAAGATACCAAGATGTGAAACCTTTAGCAGCTTCCCAAATACTTCAACCCACAGAACATTCTGGAGATTATTGGAGGTATTACCTTCCCTTTTGACTCCCTAGGATTTTGAAACAGAAAAGCAAGACCATCAATATAGGGACCCATAGTCTCTTCCAATCAGGTTTTCTTGCCATGCAAGGTAATATAGTCAAAAGAGTGGTGCTGGAAAAAGCACAGCAGGTCAGGCAGCATCTGTGGAGCAGGAGAATCAGTGTTTCAGACAAAAGCCCTTTATCAGGAAGCCCTTCCCTTTTGACATGAACATATAAACAAACATATGAACAAGGTACAAGTGTCGGCCATTTGGCCCTTCAAGCTTGTTCTATCAGCCATTAAGATCATGGCTTCCTGCATAACACTGATAATCTTTTATTCCCTTGACAATCAAGGGTGTATCTACATCTGTCTTAAAAATATTTAAAGATTCTGTGTTCATTGCGTTTTGAAAATGGAATCCCAAAGTTTCTCAAAACTGCCTGAGAGTCGAAAATATTTCCTATCTTTGTTTTAAACAGATGTTCCCTTAAGAGACCTAAGAGGCAACTTTTTCACACAGAGGGTGGGTACATGTATGGAATGAGCTGCCAGAAGAAGTGGTGGAGGCTGGTCAATTGCAACATTTAAAATGCATTTGGATGGGTATATGAATAGGAAGAGTTTGGAGGGATATGGGCCGGGTGCTGGCAGGTGGGACTAGATTGGGTTGGGATAAGTGGTCGGCATGGAAGGGTTGGACCGAAGGGTCTGTTTCCATGCTGTACATCTCTATGACTCTATGACAACAGAAAACATCCTTTCAACATCTATCTGATCAAATACCCTCACAATCTTTTATGTCTCAATTAAGTCTCACTTGGCTCTTCTAAACTCCAGAGGATATGGACCTAAACTGTTCAGTCTTACTTCATAAGGCAATCTGCTCATTCTAGTTATTACTTAAAAAAACTTTCCCTGAACAGCTTCCAGCTTATTAACATCCTTCTGTAAGTACGGTGACAATACTTTACATATCAGGTCCAGTTTCACCAATGCAAGGCAATCTGGAGACAATCTGGACTGAACTGAATCCTTTTAAAATTGCACTTTATGTATTTAGAATCACTTAATTATACAAATACAACTGTCCTTTATTATGATAAGAATGTTTGATTCAGGATTAATCTCTTTGAACTGCTAACTTAGAACACTATGCAATCCAGGAATAAAGCTATTTCTCTGGCTCTGCCGTACTCTAAATTTAAAAGTTGAAATGACTATTAATGTAGAGATACCGGTTTGTACAAACTATTATGATCTCCTGGATGTTACTGCTTGACAAATCAGATCTCAGAATGAAATCTGGCATAATAGATCTTTTTTTTTAATGTTGCAGTCTTTTGCTGAAACATAAGCACACAAGGCTGCAGGTTAAGTTTCAACAAAGGGGAAAAGTCTATTATACAAAGTAAATAACAAAATGAAATAAATCAATTTGAATCTCAAAATAATTTGAAGATTTCAGAGCATACAACAAAACAAAATCCCATCTACTCCCCAACATTATCATTTTACAGTTACTCTACAGTAACTTGCAAAAGAAATTACTTCCCTATCAAATCTCTAAGTTTGACTTATTTGTTCTCAGTTCTAGTCCTGTGACCTATAAGATATATTCACTTAACCACTCATCAAACTGAGAGCTTAGAATTTCTCAGTATTTTAATAATATCCAGAGTTCTTGCCTAACATTTCTGGTCTGGAACTTTCACAAGCAACACTCTTGCATTGTGGATAACTTATTTCCTAACTGTGCTGGAAAAAAACCTCCTTGCTTCTGACTCTAGCCAGGTTTCCTTTGAAATGGTTAAAAACTTTTGAATGATTTTTTTAAAAAAACTTGCTCATCCTAGACTCTACTAACCTGATATTTCCTCTCTCCAGCTTAAACCCTCATGGTATAAATAAATTATTAATACTCCAGGAGGTATTGACTTATTTAAGCTTATGATTCCAAAAAGACTGACCTAGTCAATTTTTACATCTTCACAAAAATAGACCAATAGCCACATGCCACTAGTTTAAAACACAAGGCTAAAAACAAATGATATTAATATATATAAATTCTTTTGTCACCTTTCATCACAAAGCCTCTGCCGTATAAAGCAAGCACAGCGGAGGCAGAGTTGTTGAGCTCTGGTGAGAGTCCCATGTCATATTTTCAGAAATGTCCACATAATTAGGCACATGAGAAAAAAAGGCTTGCTCCAGGGTCAGTATCTCAAGGGAAGAGGCCCTGCTTACTGAGAGTTGCCAGCCTCTGATTGTTGATCATTTGATTCATTTTTGACAAGTCACAGAAGAGCAATGACTGCACCCAGCCAAGGGCCAGAATTATTGGAAAACCCTAAGCCACAGGATAGTAGTACGGCAGGCTAGGAGGGGTTCACAGGGAGGGGAGCGCATGGTTGGTGACTAGATGAGGCAGATGGCTCTAAGCAGCCTCCCTGTGCTAATGCCAGGTCACTTGATTAGGCACTGAGTGTCTTTGAAGTAGAGACTCTTCCTTTCCTGCCCCCGGAGGTGCAGGCAAACACAATGGTTTGCTTTCAGGGCTTCCCATATGGAGATACCCCTTCTGATGAGACCTCTAGTGAGTGACTAGCAATGGCAAAGGGGTGAAACTCTTAGGTAGTCACTTATTGCCCACTTAAGAACCTCAAATGGCCATGAGGTAGAAGGTTCATCCACACACCTTCCTTCCAAGTACGTAATTGAAACAGAGCAATGCAGGGTCCCACCTGATTAAGTACTACTCCTGCCATGAGGAGGGTGTTAAATTTCATTCCTAGTGTCTTGTGGATAAAGCCTGTGATATTACAATGGAATGCAATAATGGACTGATACAATCTCATGTTGAACAATCATATTTTCTGTCATAGAGTCATACAGTATGGAAATAGACCTTCCAGATCGGTTTGTCCATGCGGACCAAGTTTTTCAAGCTAAGTTAGTTCCACTTACCCACGCTTGGCCCATATCGCTCTAAATCTTTCCCAATAATGTACCTGTCCAAAAGCCTTTTCAATGTTGTAATTGTATCTGCATCCACCACTTCCTCAGGCAGTTCATTCTATATACGTACCATCCACTGTGTGAAAAAGTTCCCCTCACATCCCTTTTAAATCTTTCACCTCTCACCTTAAAGATATGCCCTCTAGTTTTGGACTCCCCTTCCCTAGGGAAATGACCTTTGCTACTCACCTTACCTATGCCTCTCATAATTTTATAAACCTCAATAATGTCGCCCCTTGCCCTCTTATGCTCTAGCGGAAAAATGTCCCAGTCTGTCCAGCCTCTCCTTATAATTCAAATCCTCCAGTCTCAGCAACATCCTTGTAAAATCTCTTCTGAACCCTCTCCAATTTGATAATATCCTTCCAACAGCAGAGTGACCTGAACAGTACTTCAAGAGTATGCTCACCAATGTCCTGTACAACCACCATATGACGTCTCAACTCCTGTACTTAATGGTCTGAGCAATGCTAAATGCTTTCTTAACCATCCTGCCTACCTGTGACACAACCTTTAAAGAATTATGTAACTGAATTCCCAGTTACCTCTGTTTGACAACACTAGCCAGTGCCCTATCATTAACTGTATAAGTCTTACCCCATTTGCACTGAGGCAGCACTCGGTTAGCACTGTCATCTCACAACACTAGGGACCTGGGTTCATTTCCAGCTTTGGGTGACTGTCTGTGTGGAGTTTGCACATTGCCACCATGTCTGCATGGGCTTCTGCCGGGTGCTTTGGTTTCCTCCCACTATCCAAAAATGTGCAAGTGGATTGGACATGCTAATCGTCCTGTAGTGTCCAAGGATGTGCAAGCTAGATGGGTTAGCCATGGGAAAAACCCCATTCAGGAATGAGGCGGGTCTGGGTGGGGTGCTCTTCAGAGGGTCTGTGCAGACTTGAATAGCTGAATGGCCTCTTTCTGCACTGTAGGGATTGTATGAAATCAGTAGTCCAGTGCAATAACACAGTTTTTGAAATTGCAGCATCAGATGCACAATTTGCATTAAACCTTTTGTTTGGCAGCTCAAAATGAAATGCTTTTTTCATTGGCGTGCTTGTAGATGCATGTAATGTCCAACACTTAGTGGCCCTGACAGCAATCATTTGGCAACTCCTTTCAAATATCTCACCTATAATGTCTTCTGACAGGGCTACAATGGTAACTGGCTCCACATCCATCAACAATGAAGTTCCATATAAGGATATATCACACACTAAAAAAGTGGCTTACTCTTAGCTGATGCAATAGCCAAATGGTGGAAAAGTTTTCAAATATGTTTTATTGGCCATTGACAGCAATATTTTAAATCCCATCTGTCTATCTGTTTTTGTTCTGCCAAGATGCAAAATTGGTGCAAGATATTAGGAGCTGAAAAGGTCATTAGTCTTTGAAACTTTTCATGAACTGTTTGATTTATTGGCCTTATCAGTTAGAAACATGATATGCCAATTCTTGGTTCAGATTTTATTCACTGTATTGAATACAGTATTTAATCTATTTAAACAATGACAGCATCACTGTCGGGTGAAAGGAGCGTACTATAAATTTGGATTTCCACAAAGATAAAGGTATCAGCAAAACTGAACCCGAAGTGTAAATATAATAATCTTGTTAATTGTTAGAGATAATGTTAACCTCAGATATGAGTGAAGACTGTGCACTAAAATTTAAGATAATATCTTTCACAACTTCATTTGAACAATCCACTTCAAATTTCATCAGAGGTGGAATGAGTGACCATCCACTCTGAACGCGTGGGTAGGTCAGGAACAGTTATAAAGGCCATCAGTCTGTGTTTTAGCAATTGTTCTTTATCAATTTCAGTCCTCAGGAAACTCAGCAGGGAAAGGAGGCAAGCATGGATGTCTCTGCATGTGGCTTGTGTGCCAGGAAAGTGAAACTGGTTCCTGCAGACCAAACAATCTAATTTGTACACTCACCACAATCTGTCCCTGCCCTCCATAATCTTGCACGCACATAATAAACACCTTTCCCAGCCACTATCTCAGCCTCCAGACCACCCAACCAGACCTCCATGTTGACCCTATTGAATGTGCATCATTATCAAGCTCAACCCTCATTGCTATGGCAACTGTATCAACATACCTGTTTTTTCCAGATGGCATCATTATGAATGCCTGACTGAGCTCCAACAATGACTAATGCATTCAGTTTCGGAGGCAATACTCCCACATCCTGCAGTGAAATCTTGGTTTGATTAACACGTCCAATCCCTTGTAAAAAATTAGTCTTGTTTTTACTTGTATTTATTTACATAAGATTACAAGCTCTAAAATGGATAAACCCTTTTTGAAATTGACACTATGAAGGCTGTGATTGGTTAAGACTTTCAATCAGCGTCAAGTGAACCAACAGTACTCAACTGTGTTCAGTTCATTGTGATGTTATGTATTTTTCTGCCAGAGTTAAGTTGGCTGGTGGTGATAAACAGAAAGAATAAAAGATAGAAAGGAGTATAATTTAAGACTAAACAACATTAATGACAACCAAGATAAAGTACACAGTGAGTAAAAATATCGTGGGCAAGGTAACCCATTGTGCAGTGGAACGCTCGCAGTACTGACTTAACCATTCAGTAAGCATCCCACACCATTTTCCTTGTAATGAATTTAGCTGAAGATTACCCCTTGCACATCTGAAATGAGAGGATACAAATGGGTATTGGCAGAGAACCATTTTTTTCAAGAGAAGAGCATTTGGTACTGAAACCTCAGGCATCTGCACACAAAATATTTTTTTATAAAAAAGTTACATGAGGAAATAAGGATGGCAGGGAAATGCACCCAATAAAAGCTTGGAAGATCAGTTATGAGGTTCACAAGTAATGGAATGCAGTAAGCCAGGTGAGATAGGAAATGGACATCCAAAACAAAACAGGCATTACTTTTCTTTTACTTCTCTTCATGTATCAAGAAATTTAAGATTTTGGTGACAAGCACAGCTTTGCATGCTGCACATTAATTGCAATTTGTGCTTTGGTGGCCAGCCAAGCATTGACAGCAGTTCTAAAATAGCTAGACTCAACTTTTATTAAATTTGAATTGTCCTTAGATACAAGGAGTAGCATTATTTTTGCCAGTGTTGTGCCGTTGTCAAGTCTATAAAGTAACACAATCATGAAGTTGGCTGACTTGAATCAATGACCTCATGCAAACATTGACATATGTACCTATAAACAAAATGAAGCTTTGGAACTTCATTTCAAAATCTGGCAAGCATTGTCATTAACTAGAATTATGAAATCACAGATTTTAACAGCACAAAGGGTCATTGTGACCATGCCAACATGTTGTCCTGTCCCACTGTTTTCTCTGCCTAATATTTTACATGTTCCTTTTTCAAATACTTGTCCATATCTTTTTAAAAGATGTCACAGGTTCTGCTTCTACCATTACTTTATTGAAGAATTCCATGTTTTTACGTAAGACAACTCCATTTGTCTTTTTCTGTTCTATTGCTGATGATCTTACATTTATCTCCTTCAGTTACAAAGTCACTGACCACTTGAAATAACTTCTACTGAATTATCTTGACATATTTTTGAATGTCTTTGTAAATTACTTCTTTACTTTCTCTTTAAAATGGAGAAGATTCCAATTTCTTGATTATCTCCTTACAACTAAAGTCACTTTATTGATCTGTGCAAGGTTAACCTCACACTCTATTTTCCCCTTAACAACCAATCCCTCAGTCCTTCTTTGCTGACTTTTAAAAGTTACAAAAACTGTTTATTACCACCTGGCACAACAATGACCAAACCTCAAGTTACGATGGAAGCTAGGGATAATATTAAATGCAAAAAAGAGGCAAACAAATAGGCAAAAACTAAACAACAGACCTGAAAATTGGGAACAGTTTAAAAGTCAGCAAAGAAGGACTGAGGGATTGGTTGTTAAGGGGAAAATAGAGTGTGAGGTTAAGCTTGCAGAGAGCATAAAAACTGACTGCGGAAGTTTCTAAAGGTATGTAAAGAGATAATGATTGGTGAAAACTAATAAAGGCCTCAACTGTCAGAAATGAGAGAATTCATAATTGGGATCAAAGAAATGCTAGTGAGTACAAGCCCAGTTGATCCAATCTTCCTTCATGTGTCAGTCTGGCCATCTCAGGAATCAGTCTGGTGAGCCTTTGCCGGACTCCTTCAATAACAAAATTATCCTTCCTCAGACTAGGAGACCAAAACTGCACTCAATACTGAAGGTGTGGCCTCACCAAGGCCCTGTGTAATTGCAGCAAGACATCCATACTCTGAAACTCAAATCCTCTCACTATGAAGGCCAACATACCATTAGCTTCCTTCATCAGTTGCTGCACCTGTGTGCCAACTTTCAGCGACTGTCCCACCATGACACCCAGGTCTCATTGCACCTTACCTTTTCCTAAACTGCCACCATTCAGATAATAATCTTGTCAGCTATTTCCTTATTACATGAGGATATTCCTGGATAATGATGTTTTGCAACTCTTGCAGTAGCTTATCTTTTGCAATTGCTAATTGGAACTATTCATACTGGCTGTGACCAAAATATAACAGATTAACCTTGAGATCATGTTTAATTTTCATGGTCAAGAGCAGCAACAGACAGGTCAAAAGGAATGCCCTGGTCTGTCTTGGGTTGGGTAATCTATTCAGTATGTCAGATATAATCATCCTGGCTTTGGATTCATATCTCAACTTGCGGTCATACCCTTTGAGATCATTGATTGATTCAGTTATATCATGTGTATTCTGTGTTTCTGCCAGTGTGTGGAATTGATAATCTATGGTTATGGGATGGTCTCTCATAACTGTCGAAAAAGCACCAATTGCTGAGGTATATTGCTCTCAAGATGCACTGTAGCAATATGCCAGTTCTAGCTTCCATGGCAATTTTATCTTCTAATATATGTTGTCTTGCCTTTTCAAGGAATACGATGTTAATTAATGCAGAAGTCCTGATCATGTAATACTGTCAACATGGTGTTAGAGGTTACTATTATGGAAAACATTATGTCCTGAAGTTTGCCTTTAGCTTTGTTGACTCTGAACTGCAATGGTGTGTTTGCATTTACACACATTCTTGAGACTTCCCTTGCTGACAGTGTCACAGTAGTGCAACATCTTATTGATTAATTCTGTTATGCTGAGGGTCTGACTTGGCCTTTGGAACCATACCCAATATCCCTTGGTGCTATGTGCTTTACAAAAATCAAGAAAAGTAAATAGTTGTTTGGTTGTTATTTTAACTTTTGCTAATTTGGTGCACTTTGCTAATTTTAGCATTAGTGTTGACTGCATCTAAAGCATTTAGTTGTTGTCAGAGCAATGGTTTCGTATCTATGCCAGAGGTCAAGTAATGCATCAACAGTGTCTTACCCATAAAATCCTTCCGAAAAACTTGTAATAAAGATAGAATACTAACTCAATGAGCATCTCTGACAGTTCATCTTTGGAAAGGTCATACTCATACTCTTGGTGTGGCTTCTTCTGTCAAACTGATCAATAGATTTTTGGGACTTCTGTCCATATGACATGAGTTTAGGGTCTATTCATCCTGAGGTTGATTCTTCCCTTCAACTGGTCTTTGATAGCTTTCCTAATCTTTTCTGGATCTTTCTGACTGCAAGTGAAAAGACCAGAAGTTTTAATTCCATAAAGCCCTTCCTTGCCAAAAGGCAAAAGCTTTTTTCTCAGGGTTAACTATCATTTAACGAGTACAATAGAACTGCACATCTTTCACCAACTTTAGTGAAGATGTCAGTAGATGTCGCCTAATCCAGAATGAGTTTCTGCTAATCATGATTCTGCATTAAAAATGTTCCACTATACCAGCGTAAGACAGGTGTAAATTGAAACACCAGTTTAAAATTATTGCCTCACTGTCCTCAGTCCCATTAAAACCATTCCTTTAAGAATTGTCGGCTTGCACTAGCAGGTTTCTATTTATAAGTTGCATTCATGCCTAATAAGGAATGATGACACCAAATGGACTTTTAAAAGAAATTTGTACTAATTTGGAGAAAGTAAATGGTGGAATTTATTGAGATCAGGATACAGGTAAGCCTTATTCTTGCAGAAAACACCATTTTGCTGTTTGAGTCTACATGTTTCCTCTGCCTTCAAGACCATCTAACAGCCTTTTGTTTTTAAAATATGAATCAGCAGGCTCTTTTTTTCATGAGAAAGAGAGAAGTGAGATATTCACAATGCTTCAGTACAGGTATGTCACAATCGTTTTGCTTGGAGTCACTGAGTCATGGAGATATACAGCACGGAAATAGACCATTCAGTCCAACTTGTCCATGCCAACTAGATATCCTATCAAAATCTCATCCCATTTGCCAGCATTTGGCCCATATCCCTCTAAATCCTTCTTATTCACATATCCATCCAGATGCCTTTTAAATGTTGTAATTGCACCAGCCTCTACCACTTCCTCTGGCAGCTCATACCAACTTTGACGTGACAATGTTGCCCCTTAGGTCCTTTTTAAACTTTTCCTCCTCACCCTAAATCTATGCCCTCTAGTTCTGGACTCCCCCACCCCAGGGAAATAACCTTGTTTAGTTACCCTATCTGTGCCTCTCATGATTTTGTAAACCTCTAGAAGGTCACTCCTCAGCCTCTGGCACTCCAGAGAAAACCTCTAGCCTGTTCAGCAACTCCCTGTAGCTCAAATCCTCCAACTCCAGCAACATCCTTGAAAATCTTTTCTGAACCCTTTTACATTTAACAACATCTTTCCTGTAATAGGGAGATGTGAATTGAAAGCAGTATTCCAAAAGTGGCCAAACCAATGTCCTGTACAGATGTCACATAACCTCTCAACTCCTATACGCGATGCTCTGACCAATAAAGGAGAGCATACCAAATGCCTTCTTCACTGTCCTCTCTCCCTGAGACTCCACTTTTGTATTTTAATTTTAGCTTTACTTCTTAAATAAAGCAGTCTTGGAATTTTTTTGCGTTCCATAATAACTTATTTTCTCATGTAAAGAGCTATTTTCAGTAGGGTGTTCTTGAGTGAACCTATATTTGCCATAATATCTATAGAAGTGTCGTGGAATTGCCAAGATAATGAATAGACAGTTCAGTATAGGCACCAAGGAGTAGATGTATACCCATGTAGACCTGCAAACTGTCATTAAACTTGGTTTGACAATCCAAAATGACAGTCTTATATCTAAGCAGTATATCTGCCCTGCCTTTTTTCATTGCTTCAGATGTTAATTTGACCCTTTGTCTCCTTGCAAAAGTTGACTCTACATGGCATTACTGAGAGACATTAGACAGTTTCACTGCCACCAATCCTTCTTATTGGTATTCATCTAAGCTACAGATATCATGTGGGCACAGATACCCAGGTGCAGTCAGAACAAACAGTAATTGTTTTATTACTTATGAATAAGTTAATAACTAGTTCCATTGCATCTAAGATGCATGACGGTCTCATATGAGACATCGGACTCAAATTAAGTGTAATTAAGGGCTGTGTGGAATGCTCTGCCCCAGAGGGCAGTGGAAGCCCAGTCTCTGGATTCATTTAAGAAAGAGTTGAATAGAGCTCTCAAGGATAGTGGAATCAAGGGTTATGGAGATAAGGCAGGAACAGGATACTGATTGTGGATGATCAGCCATGATCATATTAAATGGTGGTGCAGGCTCGAGGGGCAGAATGGCCTACTTCTGCACCTATTGCTTATTGTATTTTGCCATTACAAGTTTGAAACATTCTCGCACAGATTTGGCAAGAAAGAAATCTTTGTGCTGGTTAGCTCCATGAAAAATTCGTTATATTGCGATGGACTGCACTTATCTTGAGATTTCTGTTAATCCTTTTCAGGTACTAACTGCTTCAGACAGCATACTAGATATATTTTTGGGTTTTCATTGACAAATTTATAAGACATTAAACAGAAAAAAACAAATAACAATAGTAATCTGGTTGATATTAATAATTAAGTACACTGATTATACATTATTATGTTACACACTGAACAAAATGTACATTTTAAACCTGCTCTGAATGACTTTTAGTTGTCTCACTCAACATTTACATGTGGGTCGGACGTGACGCACATGAAACAGACCATTGACATTATAAGGGGTTAATAGCTATTAGGTTAATGGTTAGAGTGGACCATTAGTGATATCAGGTAGTGCCAGATCACATGTAGCTGGAATTGAGAAGGAGAAGTTCCAATGAGGTCCTGTCTACACTGTAAATAGTTTAAAGAATAAATATGTCTTCATGAGTTAGCTGCATTTGGAGCCAATGCCATTGCCTGCAATAGCCCGTCCCTTAGCTCAGTGCCTTTCTTTCTCACCGAAATGAAATTAATGGAAGTGTGTGACCTGTAGTGGCACAGTGTGAACCTCTTAAAATAACTGTACTCTTAACATGTAACTGTGTGTGATAACAAGTAGCACATTAAGACTCAATCTCCAAATATTTAGTTTTGCACTTTGAGTCGTAGAGATGTATAGCTCGGAAACAGACCCTTTGGTCCAATTCATTAATGCCAACCAGATATCCCAAACAAATCTAGTCCCATTTGCCAGCACTTGGCCCATAACACTCTAAAACTTTCCAGTTCGTATACCCATCCAAATGCCTTTTAAATGTTGCAATCGTATCAACCTCCACCACTTCCTCTGGCAGCTCATTCTATACACACACCACCCTGTGTGTGAAAAAGATGCCCCTTAGGTCCCTTTTATATCTTTCCCCTCTCACCCTAAACCTATGCCCACTAGTTCTGGACTCCCACACCCCAGGGATAAGATTTTGTCTATTTATCTTATCCATGCCCCTCATGATTTTATAAACCTCCACGAGATCATCCCTCAGCCTTCGACGCTGCAGGGAAAACAGCTCCAGCCTATTCAACATCTCTCGATAGCTCAAATCCTCCAACCCTGACAACATCCTTATAAATCTTTTCTGAACCTTTTCAAGTTTCATAACATCCTTCCAATAGAAAGGAGACCAGAATTGTATGCAATATTCCAAAAGCGGCCTATCCAATGTCTTGTACAGCCGCAACATGACCTCCCAACTCCTGTACTCAATACTCTGACCAATAAAGGAAAGCATACCAAATGCCTTCTTCACTATCCTATCTTCTTGCGACTCTACTTTCAAGAAGGTATGAACCTGCACTCCAAGGTCTCTTTGTTCAGCAACACTATCATTAAGTGTATAAGTCCTGCTATGATTTGCTTTCCCAAAATGCAGCACCTCGCATTTATCTAAATTAAACTCCATCTGCCACTGCTCAGCCCATTGGCCCATCTGGTCCAGGTCCTGTTGTAATCTGAGGTGACTTTCTTCACCGTCCACTACACCTCCAATTTTGGTGTCATCTGCAAACTTACTAATTATATCTCCTAATTTCATATCCAAATCATTTCTATAAATGATGAAAAGTAGTGGACCCAGCACTGATCCTTGTGGCACTGCACTGGTCACAGGCCTCCAGTCTGAAAAACAACCCTCCACCACCACCCTCTGTCTTCCACCTTCGAGCCAGTTCTGTATCCAAATGGCTAGTTCTCCCTTTATTCCATCAGATCTAACCTTGTTAACCAGTCTCTGATGGGGAACCTTGTCGAATGCCTTACTGAAGTCCATATAGATCATGACCACCACTCTGCCCTCATCAATCCTCTTTGTTACTTTTTCAAAAAACTCAATCAAGTTAGAGACACATGATTTCCCACACACAAAGCCACGTTGACTATCCCTAATCAGTCCTTGCCTTTTCAAATACATGTAAATCCTGTAAGGATTCTCTCCAACAACTTGCCCACCAACAATGTCAGGCTCACCGGTCTATAGTTCCATGGCTTGTCCTAACCACCTTTTTTACATAGTGGCACCACATTAGCCAACCTCCAGTCTTCCAGCACCTCACCTGTGACTATTGATGATACAAATATCTCAGCAAGGGGCCCAGCAAGCACTTCCCTAGCTTCCCACAGAGTTCCAGGCTATTCCTGTTCAGGTCCTGGGGATTAGTCTACCTTTATTCATGTCAAGACCTCCAACATGTCCTCCTCTATAACGTGGACATTTTTCAAGATGTCACCATCTATTTCCCTACATTCTAAACTTCTGCCCCATCTCCTGCGGCTCCACACAAAGGTCACCTTGCTGAGCTTTGAGGGGCCCTATTCTCGCCCTAGTTACCCTTTTGTCCTTAATGTATTTTTAAAAACCCTTTGGATTCTCTTTAACTCTATTTGCCAAATCTATCTCATGTCCCCTTTTTGCCCTCCAGATTTCCCCCTTAAGCATAATCCTACTGCCTTTAAAACTCTAAGGATTCACTCAATCTCTCCTGTCTATGCCTGACATATGCATCCTTCCTTTTCTTAACCAAACCTTCAATTTCTTTAGTTATCCAGAATTCCCTACACCTACCAGCCTTTCCTTTCATCCTAACAGGAATATACTGTCTCTGGCCTCTTGTTATCTCAGTTCTGAAGGCTTCCCATTTTCCCACCTTCCCTTTACCTGCAAATATCTGCACCCAATCAGCTTTTGAAAGTTCTTGCCTAATACCATCAAAATTTGCCTTTCTCCAATTTAGAACTTCAACTTTTAAATCTGGTCTATCCTTTTCCATCACTATTTTAAAACAAGTAGAATTATGGTCGCTGGCCCCAAAGAGACACTTCAGTCACCTGTCCTGCCTTATTTCCCAAGAGTAGGTCAAGTTTTGCACCTTCTCTAGTAGGTACATCCACATACTGAATCAGAACATTTTTTTGTATGTGTTCAACAAATTGCTCTCTGTCTAATGTCTTAACACAATGGCAGTCCTAGTCCATGTCTGGAAAGTTAAAATCTCCTACCATAACCACCCTATTATTCTTACAGATAACTGAAATCTCCTTATAAATTTGTTTCTCAATTTCCCTCTGACTATTAGAGGGTCTATAGTACAACCTCAATAAGGCGATCATCCCTTTCTTATTTCTCAGTTTCACCCAAATAACTTCCTTGGATGTATTTCCATGAATATCCTCCCTCAGTACAGCAGTAATGCTATCTCTTATCAAAAATACCACTCCCCTTCCTCTCTTGCTCCCCTTTTTATCCTTCCTGTAGCATTTGTATCCTGGAACATTAAGCTACCAGTCCTGCCCATCCCTGAGCCATGTTTCTGTAATTGCTATGGTATCCCAGTCCCATGTTCCTAACCATGCCCTGAGTTCATCTGCCTTCCCTGTTAGGCCTCTTGCATTGAAATAAATGCAGTTTAATTTATTAGCCCTACCTTGTCCTTGCCTGCCCTGAATATTTGACTCGCTTCTTTTCTCAACTCTACCAGTCTCAGATTGATCTCTTTCCTCACTATCTTCCTGGGTCCCACCCCTCTACCTTACAAGTTTAAATCCTCCCGGATAGATCTAGCAAAACTCCCTGCTTGTATATTAGTCCCCTTCCAATTCAGGTGTAATCCGTCCTTCTTGTGCAGGTCATTTCTATCCCAAAAGAGATTCCAATGAACCAAAAATGTGAATCCTTCTCCCATATACCAGCTCCTCAGCCATGCATTCATCTGCTCTATCCTGCTATTCCTGCCCTCACTAACTCGTAGCACTGATTATAATCCAGGTATTACTACCCTCAAAAATCTCCATTTTAAATTCCTGCCAAACTCTTTATATTCTCCTTTCAGAATCTCATCCTTTTCCCTTCCTATGTTGTTGGTTCCAATGAGGACAATGACCTCTTGCTGGCCCCTCTCCCCCCCGTGAGAACATTCTGCACCCTCTCTGAGACATCCTTGATCCTAGCACCAGGGAGGCAACACACCATTCTGATTTGTCGCTGACAGCAGAAACGCCTGTCTGTGCCTCTGACTACAGAGTCCCCTAACAAAATTGATCGCTTGGAACCCGATGTCACCCTTCATTACATTTGAGCCAGTCTCAATACCAGAAACTTGGCTGTTCGTGCTACATTCCTCTGAAAGTCCATCACCCCCTACATTTTCCAAAACAACATACTTGTTTGAAATGGAGATAACCACAGAAGACTCCTGGACTATCTGCCTACAATATTTGGAGTTAACCTTTCTACTTGACTGTATCTGTGGCTTTTCTCCCTTCTTATAATTGCTATCCATCACACCCCCTTGCTCTTGTAAATTCCTCATTGCCTTTAACTGTCACTCCAGCCGATCCATCTGATATGACTGGATTTGCAGTCAATGACATTTATTGCAGATATAATCCTCAGTAACCATTAAACTCTCTTGAAACTCCCACATTCAACAAGAAGAGCCAATCACTCTACTAAAGGCCATTTTGCTCCTGCCAATCTGCAGACCCAGAAAACAGCACCATCCTATTGCTCTACAAAACACTGCTCCAGGCTAACTTAATACTTATGGCTTATATTTTTAAAATTTAATCAAGAGACAGATCCCAATAAAAACATGTAATCAAAAAAGAACTCAATCTACTCACTATTGTAGATTTACAGCAAGGCTATACTCAAAACTATGTACTTATCTGTTTCTGTGCTGTGACTTCTCCCAAACAAGTTCCTCTAAGATCAGTTGTGAATTTCGCTGTTTGTTTAGTTTTCCCAGGCACACTCCACTGTCCAGCGACACATGAATTCAAACAGCAAAGGCAGTAACTGTGCAGATTCAATTCTTTGTCAGTTAGCAATGTGGATTTCTTTCTCTCTCTCCCTTACAGACCATGTGCTCACTGCCTTTGTCTGTCTTTCTCCCTTTTAAAAGTGTTGTTGTATTGCCTTTTTTTTCCAAAGTTCCCGAACAAATTGCAACAGCATATAAAACAGTAGTTGCTGCTCCTGGAATTCGAGGAAATCATGTCCAACAACTAAAATACCTCAAAAAAGGAGCAGCCTATTACAGACAGAAATTTTTCCTGTCCTCCATCTTGGATTACCCAGAATTCAAGGGTCTTCTGAACTAAAAGCTTACACGGGCAGGGAATCAGAGTGAGCATGATATCATGGATACAACTGAGTATGTATGCAAATATAACTGAATAAATCACAAAGGGTGTTCCATTTAAGATGACTAGGTTGTCTCCTCACTCAAGTAATGACTAGTAACAACTAAATAATCATTACAATCCTATAAAGATTTCAACTTGAGTATTGAACCTCTTTGATGCTTAAGAAGTTAAGAAAAGCTGAAGTCAAAATAATCATTAACATGAAACAAAAATGGTTATACATTCTCACAGTAAGCATTTGGAAAATCAGTTATTACAGAGGATTGGGGCCAATGTGATCTCATCTACTGTAACCAATATAATATTTTTTTTCCCCAGAAATGAAGTAGGCATGCCAGGAACTTGATTTCTGTAATATGAATCAAAATATTTTTTAAAATGGAGCGTATATAAGCTGTTGCACCTTTATTCTTAAAGTTAAATTTTTGCAAAATGGTGTGCCATCTTTTTTTTTCAATTCATTCACAGGATGAGGGCATTCCTGGCTAAGTTAGAATTTATCGCCCATGCCTAATTGTGCAGAGGGCAGTTAAGAGCCAACCATACTGCTATGGGTCTGAAGTCACATGTACACCAGACCACATAAGGATGGCAGATTTCCTTCTCTGAAGGGCATTAGTGAAGCAGATGCGGTTTTCCTAACCATCAACACCAGTTTCATTGTCATCACTG
Source organism: Chiloscyllium plagiosum (assembly GCF_004010195.1). Classification (NCBI taxonomy): domain Eukaryota; kingdom Metazoa; phylum Chordata; class Chondrichthyes; order Orectolobiformes; family Hemiscylliidae; genus Chiloscyllium; species Chiloscyllium plagiosum. The sequence goes on from NC_057741.1 coordinate 7,121,360, forward strand.
GACTGCTTAATTCCAGATTTTTAATTGAATCCAAATTCCCCCATCTGCCAGGATTCAAACCCTGTTCCCCAGATCATTACTGGGGTCCCTTGCTTAATAGTCGAGAGATAATACCGATAGACAACACATTCTGACGGCTTGTTAATAGCTCTGGGTCAGTTCTGCTTTATTACGCATTAGTTCTAATGACAAACATGAATATGCAAGTGCTGTGAGCTGCTTTTAACAAATTACAGTTAATAAAATTAGAGATTGTGACTTGATGGTGATGTCCTTATCTTGGGACACATGTCTGTGTTCAATTCCCAACTGCTCCAGAGGTGTGTACTTACATTAAATCATAGAGTCAGAGAGATCTACAGCACAGAATATGGTCCTTCACCATACTGAGTGTGCATAGTCAAAATCAACCACCTAAAAAATCTAATCCCAGTTTCCAGCTCCATAAACTTGTATGTCTTGGTATTGCAAGTGATGACAACTTAAGTGCTTCTTAAATATTATGATGGTTTCTCCCTCTACCACCTTAAAGATGTTGAGTTCCAGACTCCTACCACCAGTTAAATTTGTTTTCTCTCAAGTTCCTCTGAAACTGTCTATCCATTATCTTAATCTATGCCCACTGGTCATTGATTCCTCTGCCAATGGGAAAGGTGTGTACTATTTACAAGATGTGCTACTTTCAACAAAGATCTGTGGACAGCACCTTCCAAACCAATGCCACTTCCATCCAGACGGACAAGGGCAGCAGATATGTGGGAACACGGTCAATTGCAAGTTCCTTTCTGAGCCGTTCGCCATCCTGACTTGGAAATATACATAGGAACCTCAATTATCTGAATGAGATGGTCAGGCAGTATTTCATTCAAATAATTGATTATTCATCGATTTTACCTTAAACAAGGGAAGCCATGCTAACCTAACTCTGTGCTCTCGCAGAGAAGTTATTTCAGTTTATAATTTTAATGTATTGAGCGCAAGAGGACACAGATTTCACATGATGAACAAAATAAAGCAATGATAACATGAGAAAACTTTTTAAAAATGCAGCAGGAGTCAGAAATAGGCACGGAATGGTGAATACAGCATTAAACAAGATCCTGAACAGCTTCTACAATCACAACAGCATTTGTCAATTCCTGGGAACTCAGTCTCGCGATAGAAAGACAGAAGTGCTGCCTCACGCATTTCTTTACATTCTCGGTCGTTTTTCTTTAATAAATGGCCCAGTAAAGTGATGGGAGTACCTGTACAGTAATGTCAAACACTTACTTTTGCAAAGGGCTGTATAATAACCCTTACTTTAAAAATATCCAGTCGCTGATACTTGAGCTGCTTGTGTTTTCTTTGCTTTTGCCAGCATTTTCACATGCTCTTCAGTGCAAGTAAATTGCCTCTTTGATGTAACATTTTTGCGGGACATTCTTCAGATAATCTGAAATTCGGATTATCGATATTCGGATCATCGAGATTCCACTGTATTGCCTTTCTTTCAGTGTCTGTTGGTCAAAATCCTGGAATTCCCTCCCTAAGGGCATTGTGGGTCAACATACAGCACATGGACTGCATCAGTTCAAGCAGGCAGCTCACCACCACCTTCTCAAGGGGCAACTGGGGACAGGTGATAAACACTGGCCAGGTCCCAACAACCACATCCCACAGTGGACAAAAAAATGCTCTTTCCTGTCTACTCTGTCTATTAGGGTGAGGGGGAAAGATTTAAAAGGGGCCTAAGGGGCAATCTTTTCATGCAGAAGTTTGTGCGTGTATGGAATGAGCTGCCAGAGGAAATGGTGAAGGCTGATAGAATTACAGCATTTAAAAGGCATCTGGATGGGTATATGAATAGGGAGGGTTTGGAGGGATATGGGGTAAATGCTGGAAAATGAGACTAAATTAATTTAGGACAACTGGTCAGCATTGACGAGTTTCTATGTCTCTATGACTTTATGTCCCTTATAATTTTATGCATGTCAATCATATTCACCTTCAATTTACTCTACATTAACAAAAACAATCCCAATTTTCCTTCATAACTAAAATTCTCCAATCTAGGGCAACATCCTAATAAATTTCCTCCGCATCTTCTCCAGTGAAATCTCATCCCTCCTCTAGGTATGGATTCCAGAACTCCACTCTCCTCTAGCTGCAGCCTGATCAACATTTTATACAGTTTCAGCATAATCTCCTGGCTCTTAAACACGATGCCTGGGCAACTACATGAGGATTAGACTCAAAACAAACTGCAGATGCTGGAATCCAAGTAGACGAGCAGGAGGCTGGAAGAACATAGCAAGCCAGGCAGCATCAGGAGGTGGAGAAGTCGATGTTTCAGGTGTAACCTTCTTCAGGACTGGGGGTGGGGGTAAGGGGAGCAGCAGATCAAGGGGGGTGGGAGGGGAGAGGGGCAGATTGGTGAGGTAGGGATCACATCAGGATGGCAGATTTCCTTTCCTAAACAACATTACTGAACTAGATGGAATTTCTTTCCAACAAACGGCAATTGTTTCACGGTCATCATTAGACTCTTAATTTCAGAGTTGTATTGAATTCAAATTCCACCATCTGCCTTGGTAGGATTTGAACCTGGGTCCCCCGAATATTATCTCAGCCTCTGGATTAACAGTCCAGTGATAATGCAACTAAGCCTTCACCTCCCCCTAATTTGGAATGTACACAGTGAGTACACAAGTTTAGTACGTACGCCGATGGCTCCTGGAGCAAATGTGAGATTGTCATAGCATGCTGTCATGCAGCAACATGTCCACCCCTTCATAAATCACTGCTGACAACAACAGCAGGCTATCTGGCTTTGTGACTGCATTAAAGGCCAAGTCAAGACAGAAACACTGTGAGTCTTTGAGCTCTGGCTAGGGAGGCAGAAGTGCTGTGAGCATCAAATAGATGCAAAATAAGTGAGCACTGACAGAACAGGAGAGGAACCCTGAGATGTCGAATTCATGAGCTGGGTCCTGTTCTCTTGCATAAAGTATCCCAACAGCAGCGGTCAAGTGAAAGCTCAGTGCGATCTAAAGTGCAGCATTGAAGTGCAGAACTGTCTTGCAAGCAAATTGGAATTGTGTATTAAGGGTGTGGATGAGGCTGGTACATATCTGATATCAATGTCTATGGACGGGGAGGGATTAGAAGCTGCCACTTACTGCCCATGGGGCATGTGCTAAAATGTCGGTGCCCTCCAAAGTGGAAACACAAACAAACAGTGATGAGCGGGAGTTAAAACAGAAACAGAAATTACTCAGCAGGTCTGGCAGCACCTATGGAGAGAAAACAGAGTTACATTACAAGTCCAGTGACCCTTCTTCAGAACTGAACTCAAAACATAAACGCTGCTTTCTCTCCACAGATGCTGCCAGACATGCTGAGTTCCTCCAGCAATTTCTGTTTTCTTTTCAGATCTTCAGCATCCACAGTTCTTGGTTTAATTTCCGTGAGCTGGAGTTGCCAGATAACTGCTCTCATTTTCACGTCAGAAATTATCACTGTCTAGTTTCTTTCCAGTGGAGAATGGGAAACTGCACTTCAATGAAGCAAAATCAGGCCAAAATTCGATATTACTGCATGCAAATGGGAATCAAAGGGCCCCATGCCACTCCCTGGTGAAATTATCATCTTGCCAGTTGCTAACTTGTTTAGAGAAGGTGACATTTTGCTTTCTCATTACTGCAGTTACAAACTGCTTGGGAAAATGCATTGATTTGCCACTTTCAGAGTCTGGTCAGAAGTTAATAGTCTTACCAAAGCATACAACATCCCCAATTTACTGTCTACTGCAATCATGCTAAGAAATAAGTACTGACTAAGTTCCTGTACTTAGCAAGAATGACCATTTTCTTTGAAATTAACCCGTTCAGAAATGTTATGACATACCTTCAGAGTAGGTGGGTCTTGAACCAAACCTCCTGGCTCAGACATAGGGCCACTATTACTGCACCACAAGAGCTTCTAAGAATTCCTATCTTTTGCAAATTAATAAATTCTAATCACAAGTACACGGCTATAAACCATTAACCTATCACTCATAAAAGCACTAACCCCTCCAGCCATACAGACAGACAGAGTTGGATGACAAAAATGGTTTAGTGGGTGGAAGGAGACAAAAATGGGAAACTCATTTAACAGCACTGAATCCACTGAGGTTTGCTGAGATCAGAATTTTATTCTTCAATATCAACAGGAGCTACTGGGCAATTGGTACACTAGCTACAAAGTATCTTAGTTACTGATTAAAGATAACAGTTTACACTAATTGGTGGGTGAAAATAATTAATTTTATTTAGGCTTCAGGTATTTTACTACAAAAAGGCAGACATACACCCTGTGCTCTGAGAGCTATGAAGGTGTTGTCCCCATATTGTTTATGCCCATGAGCTACATAAGAATCAATTGAAAAGTTGTCATCAGGCTGATGATCTTTGGCATCCATGACTAGGTAAAATTGCACAAACTAATCAGCTGGTTGTTTCCAGCTAATCTTGACTGCCGATCTTATCCTATCTTCCCAAATTGCTTGCCAATACCTACACTGTTCAGGGGTTGGAAAGATATTATCCATGATCACACTGATCAAAAGTGCCTGCGACATTGCTTCTAAATCAATTCTCTGATCTTGTGGCATCAGTGTCACTTAAAATCATGGAGAACATCACTCACAATTTCCTTGCAATGTACTCAACTGCATAATCACAATTAGTTGTTCTTTCTGATTAATGTTTATCATAATTTTTGACACATCATAGTGCATTTAGCCAGCTTTATAAGAATGAAAAATTGTGTTATCTTGAACTTGCAATTCAATTGAAGATGAGCAGTTAAGCTGGGCACATCACCTAATGTTTTAATTATGATTTTCTTTTTAGCTGAATGATCAATGAGCTGTAAAGAAAGAGAGTTGGTACTTGAAACAGCATGTACTGTAAAGTCTGAATGATATGCAGATTTTGTATTGGCACAGTTCTGCGATAACAAGACCAATTATCCTCCTAAAAAACCTTAATATCGAACTCCCCGCTTTCAAGAAAGAAAAGCTTTGATTTTTAAGGAAAAACTGGAATCTGGTGCACTAAGATAACAAACTATTGTAAACAGAATACTATTACATCAAATTTGACTGTATAAGGCAGAGCAACAGAGGAACAGGAGATCAATCAACTCAGTTTTACTAAGTCTGAATATATAAATCCTAAATTAGGGGAAATGGATGTTAAATCTTGGAGAAAGCATCTTTTTTAAGGCACACTCTCTTTCACATGATCCTAGTTTGCTTTTGCTACATCAATTCACATTTATATAGCACGTTTAACAAAGCAAAATGTCCCAATGTATTTGGTAGTGGTGCAAAGCAAAACCTTGCTCGGTATATTTATTGCTCCTTTTCCACCTGCAAGCAGTGCTTTGAAGTGAATGAGGTAGCAACCAAATTCTCAAATGGTGTTCACACAGTATTGCATGAATAATGAGTCCCTATCATTTTCTGTTTTTAAAGCATAACACTCACAAAAGTAATTTGCGATCATTTTCACGCACAGAATTACTGCCCTGCTTCCATCATGCAATAGAACCCTGGGCCCAGAGTTCACAGAAATTGAGACTTAGGCTTGATTAAAAATTACTTTTAAGTTCTATTTGCCTCCTGTGTTTCTGGAGGCAGCTCCATTTGGTGCAGGGTTACACTGGTCCAGCTGCCTGCCAGCAGCAGCCCTCCTGTACATTCCAGGCAACCAAGGGGCAGGACAGTGGCAAGATAAGGCATGCTATCAGAGACCCACCTGTCATGCTGTGGAGCTGGGAGGAGCATTCATACTCTTCCTGATTCCACACAAGTGTAAGCGTAAAAGAAAAGACTCCTATGTTCACTGCTGCCTTCCAAGGCCACATTAAGGAGCAATGCTTCGACTGCACGTGGACGCCCACATTCTGCTCCTCGGAGTTGCACAGTGGCTCACAGTGGTTAGCACTCCTGCCTCACAGTATCAGGGACCTGGGTTCGATTCCAGCCTTGGGTGATGCCAATGTGGCGTTTGTACATTCCTCCATGTCTGTGTGGGTTTCTTCTGGGTGTTCTGGTTTCCTCCCACTGCCCAAAGATGTGCAGGTTAGATGGATTGGCCGTGGGAAATTCCCCATAGTGTCCAGGAATGTGCAGGGCTAGATGGGTTAGCCATGGGTAATGCAGGGATACAGGGATAGGATGGGGGGGGGGGGGGGTAGTCTGGGTGGAATGCTCTTCAGAGGGTGGGTATGGTCTCAATGGACCAAATGGCCTGCTTCCATACCATAGGGAGTCAATGATTTGCTTACACAAGAAGCCGAATGTGTGTTTCACTTGGGGATCAGTAACACCTGAATAGTGTCTGTAACCAACATGGTGATGCCCTAAGGCATGTGCTGAAAGGGCAAAGGGTCATCCCACTAAAAGATTGATCCTTTCCCCCAGGATTTTCACCCAGATAATCATGGAAAATGAAGACCAAATTCCATCTTTTCTACACGTCATTAATGTATGCAATAATGAACGGTGGATTTAAGTTTGTTTGTGTTGAAAATGACACTTTAATTGATGGTTAATCAGCAACCCATGCTGAAATGTGAATATATGCCAACTTTGGTTGAGACTTGCCCTTGGCTGCGATTCACCCTTCAGTGTAAGAGCCTGCCATTACTCAATTCTGGTTAACAAATGAAGAACGGTCACCTGGGTCATTTCACACAGGGTTAGCAGGCAGACACTTGTAAGAGAAGCAGCAAAAAAAAATTGGAGAAAGAATAAACAAATGATGTGGTTGTACAAGTGGTACGTGTACAAGTGGTACGTGTACAAGTGGTACGTGTACAAGTTGGATGCGTACAAGTGATACGTGAACAAGTGGTACGTGTACAAGTGGTACATGAACAAGTGATATGCGAACAAGTAGTACGTGTACAAGTGGTACGTGCACAAGTGGCATGTGAACAAGTGGGACGTGAACAAGTGGCACGTGTACAAGTGGTACATGAACAAGTGATATGCGAACAAGTAGTACGTGTACAAGTGGTACGTGTACAAGTGATACGCGAACAAGTGATACGCGAACAAGTGATACGCGAACAAGTGGTACGTGTACAAGTGGTACATGTACAAGTGATACGCGAACAAGTGGTACGTGTACAAGTGGTACGTGCACAAGTGGCATGTGAACAAGTGGGACGTGAACAAGTGGCACGTGTACAAGTGATATGCGAACAAGTGGTATGTGTACAAGTGGTACGTGCACAAGTGGTACGTGTACAAGTGATACGCGAACAAGTGGTACGTGTACAAGTGATATGCGAACAAGTGGTACATGTACAAGTGATACGCGAACAAGTGGTACGTGTACAAGTGGTACGTGTACAAGTGATACGTGTACAAGTGATACGTGTACAAGTGATACGCGAACAAGTGGTATGTGTACAAGTGGTACGCGAACAAGTGGTACGTGTACAAGTGGTACGTGTACAAGTGATACGCGAACAAGTGGTACGTGTACAAGTGATACGCAAACAAGTGGTACGTGTACAAGTGATACGCGAACAAGTGGTACGTGTACAAGTGATATGTGTACAAGTGGTACGTGAACAAGTGGGACGTGAACAAGTGGTATGTGTACAAGTGATACGCGAAAAAGTGGTGCGTGTACAAGTGATACGCGAACAAGTGGTACATGTACAAGTGATACACGAACAAGTGGTACATGTACAAGTGTTACGCGAACAAGTAGTACGTGTACAAGTGATACGCGAACAAGTGGTATGTGTACAAGTGGTACACGAACAAGTGGTACGTGTACAAGTGGTACGTATACAAGTGATACGCAAACAAGTGGTACGTGTACAAGTGATACACGAACAAGTGGGACATGTACAAGTGGTATGTGTACAAGTGGTATGTGTACAAGTGGTACGTGTACAAGTGGTACGCGAACAAGTGGTACGCGAACAAGTGGTACGTGTACAAGTGGTATGTGTACAAATAGTATGTGTACAAGTGATACGCGAACAAGTGGGACGTGTACAAGTGGTATGTGTACAAGTGGTACGTGTACAAGTGGTATGTGTACAAGTGGAACATGAACAAGTGGTACGTGTACAAGTGGTACGTGTACAAGTGGTACGCGAACAACTGGTACGTGTACAAGTGGTATGTGTATAAGTGGTACGCGAACAAGTGGGATGTGAACAAGTGGGTACGTGAACAAGTGGTACGTGTACAAGTAATACGTGAACAAGTGGTACGTGTACAAGTGGTACGTGTACAAGTGGTATGTGTACAAGTGGTATGTGTACAAGTGGTACCTGTACAAGTGGGACGTGAACAAGTGGTATGTGTATAAGTGATACGTGTACAAGTGGTATGCGAACAAGTGGTACATGTACAAGTGGTATGTGTACAAGTGGTACACGAACAAGTGGGATGTGAACAAGTGGTACGTTAACAAGTGGTACGTGTACAAGTAATACGCGAACAATTGGTACGTGTACAAGTGGTGTACGTGTACAAGTGGTACACGAACAAGTGGTACGTGTACAAGTGGTACGTGTACAATTGATACGTGAACAAGTGGTACGTGAACAAGTAGTATGTGTACAAGTGGTACGTGTACAAGTGATACGCGAACAAGTGGTACGTGAACAAGTGGTACGTGTACAAGTGGTATGCGAACAAGTGGTACATGTACAATTGGTACATGTACAAGTGGTATGCGAACAAGTGGTATGTGTACAAGTGGTACGCGAACAAGTGGTATGTGTACAAGTGGTACGCAAACAAGTGGTACGTGAACAAGTGGTACGTGTACAAGTGGTACGCGAACAAGTGGTATGTGTACAAGTGGTACACGAACAAGTGGTACATGTACAAGTGGTACGTGTACAAGTGGTACGCGAACAAGTGGTATGCGAACAAGTGGTATGTGTACAAGTGGTACGTGTACAAGTGGTACGCGAACAAGTGGTATGTGTACAAGTGGTACGTGTACAAGTGGTATGTGTACAAGTGGTACGTATACAAGTGGTATGTTTACAAGTGGTACGTGTACAAGTGGTATGCGAACAAGTGGTACGTGTACAAGTGGTATGCGAACAAGTGGTACGTGAACAAGTGGCATGTTTACAAGTGGTACGTGTACAAGTGGTATGCGAACAAGTGGTACGTGTACAAGTGATACGCGAACAAGTGGTACGTGTACAAGTGGTACGTGTACAAGTGATACGTGAACAAGTGGTATGTGTACAAGTGGTACGTGTACAAGTGGTACGTGTACAAGTGGTACGTGAACAAGTGGGACGTGTACAAGTGATATGTGTACAAGTGGTACGTGTACAAGTGGTACGCGAACAAGTGGTACGTGTACAAGTGGTACGCGAACAAGTGGTACGTGTACAAGTGGTACGTGTACAAATGGTATGTGTACAAGTGATACGCAAACAAGTGGGACGTGTACAAGTGGTACGTGTACAAGTGGTACGTGTACAAGTGGGATGTGAACAAGTGGTACGCGAAAAAGTGGTACGTGTACAAGTGGTACGCGAACAAGTGGAATGTGAACAAGTGGTACGTGAACAAGTGGTACGTGAACAAGTGGTACGTGTACAAGTAATACGTGAACAAGTGGTACGTGTACAAGTGGTACGTGTACAAGAGGTACGCGAACAAGTGGTACGTGTACAAGTGGTACGTGTACAAGTGGTACGCGAACAAGTGGTACGTGTACAAGTGGTACGTGTACAAGTGGTATGTGTATAAGTGATACGCGAACAAGTGGGACATGTACAAGTGGTACGTGTACAAGTGGTACGTGTACATGTGGTACGTGTACAAGTGGTATGTATACAAGTGGTATGCAAACAAGTGGTATGTGTACAAGTGGTACGTGTACAAGCGATACGTGTACAAGTGGTACATGTACAAGTGGTACACAAACAAGTCGTACGTGTACAAGTGGTACGTGTACAATTGATATGTGAATAAGTGGTACGTGAACAAGTAGTATGTGTACAAGTGGTACGTGTACAAGTGGTACGTGTACACGTGATACGCGAACAAGTGGTACGTGAACAAGTGGTACGCGAACAAGTGGTACGCGAACAAGTGGTACGTGTACAAGTGGTACGTGTACAAGTGGTATGTGTACAAGTGGTACGCAAATAAGTGGTACGTGTACAAGTGGTACACAAACAAGTCGTACGTGTACAAGTGGTACGTGTACAATTGATATGTGAATAAGTGGTACGTGAACAAGTAGTATGTGTACAAGTGGTACGTGTACAAGTGGTACGTGTACACGTGATACGCGAACAAGTGGTACGTGAACAAGTGGTACGTGAACAAGTGGTACGCGAACAAGTGGTACGTGTACAAGTGGTACGTGTACAAGTGGTATGTGTACAAGTGGTACGCAAATAAGTGGTACGTGTACAAGTGGTACGCGAACAAGTGGTATGTGTACATTTGGTATGCGAACAAGTGGTACATGTACAAGTGGTATGTGTACAAGTGATACGCGAACAAGTGGGACGTGTACAAGTGGGCGAACAAGTGGTATGTGTACAAGTGGTATGCGAACAAGTGGTACGTGTACAAGTGGTACGTGTACAAGTGGTACGTGAACAAGTGGTACGTGAACAAGTGGTACGTGTACAAGTGGTACGCAAACAAGTGGTATGCGAACAATTGGTACGTGTACAAGTGGTACGTGTACAAGTGGTATGCGAACAAGTGGTACGTGTACAAGCGGTACGTGTACAAGTGGTATGTATACAAGTGGTACGCGAACAAGTGGTACGTGTACAAGTGGTATGCGAACAAGTGGTATGTGTACAAGTGGTACGCAAACAAGTGGTACGCGAACAAGTGGTACGTGAACATGTGGTACGTGTACAAGTGGTACGCGAACAAGTGGTATGTGTACAAGTGGTACGTGTACAAGTGGTATGTGTACAAGTGGTACGCGAACAAGTGGTACGTGTACAAGCGGTACGTGTACAAGTGATATGCGAATGAGTGGTACGTGTACAAGTGGTACGCGAACAAGTGGTACGCGAACAAGTGGTACGCGAACAAGTGGTACGCCTTCCAGTTGGACGTGTACAAGTGGTACGTGTACAAGCATGTTGCACGTGCTTTCATTTTGCCAAAATGCAAAGGTCTTTGAAATTGGATCTTGACTTTTAAAAATCTATTTCTAAATATAAAGGAGGAAAAAATATTGCTGAAGGGAACAATCTTTGCACCAAGGTCACAATAATACATTGATACAAATTTGCATGGCCCCAGAGAATGAGTGAACTCAGCAAGCCTGCGACAACTCTCAGTCTTCTGTTCTATCCCTGCAAAGTAACCCTGACCAAGATTTTTTTTCTCTCTCTGGCAGGATCAAACAATCAGTAAAGGAGAAATTCAAGCATCTTCCTCTTCAAAATGGAATGGTTCTGTGAGCCTCCTTCACTGAGGTAATGTTTTGTTGAAGCACTGGAGCACATGTGGTAAGAATTAAAGATTGATGGCAGAAACCAGCCCGGTCTGCAGCATTAATGATAGCCCCAGGCTACTCTCTGGGTAACATTAGTAAACTAAACCAGCCGGGGTCAAAGATCTTAGAGGTGTTTGTAGTTCTACACTGAAGACCTTAATGTCTCGTTCTTTTCCTCCATTTTATTCAGTAAAGCCTTTTGCCAATAAAGTCAGATTTTCCAAGGGTTATTTATTTATTTTTTTCTCTGAGGTAGTCTACACTTTTTGATAATTAATGTATAAGTTGAAGCAAAATGAGTCTCCTGAGTAGTTAAGAAGCATTTGGATTCATGTTTATTTCTTCTTTCTGAGCTGTCTGACAGATAGGATTGTACTTGTTTCCCTTTACACAGGACATGTGTAGATTGACAGGTATGAGTGATGCACGAGTGATTAAAACACAAGTGATTTAAGCAGAGCAGGAAAAAGATTCTTTTCTCCCCACAGCTAAATTTGTACCGTGAACTTCGGCATATTGGAACGGGGAAAAAGAAATGTTTCGCCGCAAGGTAATTCTTTGCTAACAGCTGTTTGCTTGGATGTAGAATAATAACATTCCACAAACACACATAAATGTCTTCTTCAGTTGTTGGCCAGTCTTCAGAGATAACTGTTGCAAACTAAAATTTATACCCACATGATAGTTTTGTACAGCTTCTAGCTGTCTTTAAGTTTTTCACATTTACATGGATTAATAGAAATGAGAATCACAGAGTGGAATTTCTGTATCGTCAGTTAGTGTGTTTCAAGTGATTTTCATATCCAGATTGTGCACAAAAGGAACTGGTTCTAAGGCAAGGCAGCAATCTCTTCTCTTCCCCTCATTGATTATGCAGTTTGAGTGCCTTACTTGTGGAATCACACGGTTAGAGAGTCACCCCCACTGCCAGCTCCTTCCAGCATTCACATTCTGAATCACAGAAACCCTGCAGAGCAGAAACAGGCCATTCAGCCCACCGGGTTTGCACTGACCCACTGAAGGGCATCCCACCTTACCTCTGTATTTTACCATGGCGACTCTACCCAGCCCACACATCCCTGGACAATTTAGAATCATAGAATCCCTAAAGTGTGGAAACAGGCCAATTGGCCCAACAAGTCCACACCGACCCTCAGAAGAGTATCCCACCCAAATGCATTCCCCTACAGTATATTTCCCCTGACTAATGCACCTAACCTACACACCCCTGAACACTACGGGCAATTTAGCATGGCCAATTTACCTAATCTGCACATTTTTGGACTGTGGGAGGAAACCAGAGCACCCAAAGGAAACTCATGCAGACATGGGAAGAACATGTAAACTTCACACAGAGTCACCCAAGGCTGGAATTGAACCCAGATTGAACTGTGAGGCAGTGATGCTAACCACTAAGTCATCTTGCTGCCTTAATTCAGGCTCTATATTTCAAGGCTAGGTAAACAGACCAGAGGCTGGTCCTCACACTGTGGTGCTGAGCCCCAACATTGAAACAATGCGCAGAAGAAAGGGTTGTCTGCTCTCCACTCTCCCAAGAGCAGGGACCTGGAGGTGAGGGTGAATGGGGTGATGGAGACCAGGGCAGTGGTTTATCCAGCTGACCACCACAGAAGGCCACACTACTTAACACTGCCAACCTGGACCTGAAGTTGCAGCCTGGGTCAATGTTGTGTCCCAAATGAAGTGGGATGTCCAGCAGTGCAGAAAGCAGCTCAATGATATTCTGCCCTCAACAGGAGTAAATGCCACTCTCTCTACTAATGCACTTTCTTGGGTGCACTGCTCCCTCTAACTCTGCCATCAAATAAACATCCTACCAGAACTCCTGGACTCCAGCTCTCAGTTTTGCAAGCATCAAGTCTTGCCCACCTCATTATCCCAAATTCTTGCTCTTCGTGCCCTCTACACTTCCTAAACACTAACTGGGAGCACCTCACCACCTCTCCTGCTCATGCATCACCACTAACTGCACTTGCGGAAGTGAATACTGCAAATGCTGGAGATTAGAGTCAAGAGGTGCTGGAAAAGCACAGCAGGTCAGGCAGCATCCGAGGAGCAGGAAAATCGATGTTTCAGGCAAAAGCCCTCTTGCACCCAGTCCCATCACATATGATTCCTCCTTCTGTCTCACTGTAGGGAAAATGGACTCCCCTCACAATAGTACCTGGATTGACCTGCCTGTAATCCCCAGACTTTTTGTATTTGACCTGCAGGACTAACCAGGCCCTGAACTGCAAGATCATGGCTCTCTGGACTCTGTACAGACAAAGTATCTGGCTGACCGCAGCCACCCTCCTGAACTAGAATAGTATGAGCCCCTTGAAAGAGTGTTGCATTACCCCCTGTTTGACTGTCACCACCTTTTAACCCACTAGATGCTGCTGCCATTTGGCTTTCACACTTAGCCATGTGCTTGAAAGACATGTAGTCCTTTTGGCACATAACCTGCCAGCACAGGCAGCTGCTGTGACACTGCTTTGGCCCAGTGCTTCACAATAGCACATGCAGCCCATATCTAACAGATAGACTGACAGATCCATCCTCCTCCTTCCCTCAAGCTGCCTGCTTCTCCCTTTTGCTAAAATTTACAAACCACAAGATGCGAGTAATCATTCCTGATGAAGGGTTTATACCTGAAACGTCGACTCTCCTGCTCCTCGGATGCTGCCTGACCTGCTGTGCTTTTCCAGCACCACACTCTCAACTCTGACTCTCCAACATCTGCAGTCCTCACATTTTCCTATGAGAGTCTAGCAGAGTAATTGAGCTCTAAAGACCATGTGTACTGAGAAAGCAATGTGAGCCACACAGAGGCTGACAGACTCCAAATAAATAGTAAATTGAGCGAGCATGAAGAAAGCAAAAGCGCAAAGATGTAAGTGTCCATGTATTAATGCATGAGCTGTGTCTCTACCATAGCATGCAAAGCAACCTGGCAGAAGCAGGGATGTCATAGGTGTCCCTGAGTTCAATAGTAAAGTGATGACTGGTTGAATTGGTGTCCCAGTTGATCTGGGAACAGGCGTGATGATGTGCTGAGGCTAGTGATTTGTCAATGTTGACTTGAAGGATGATGGATTAAAGGATTAAAGAGGCTGGTGTCCATGGGACATGCAGGGATGTGGTTGGCAGGACAAGTGAGCGCTAGTCGCTAGGTCCCATGCTAATTTGCATGTTGGAAATTTGCATTGTCTACTTCCTCAGTGAAAGAAAGGATAATTCAAAATGCTATACAAATATGGCAAGGTGGGGCTTTATTTCAAATGCATGAACATTAAGCAGTCACTACTCATCAATGAATTTCTGAAGTCACCATTTAAACTTTGATGGGAAAATCGGGGAAGCGTTTACCTTCTTTCTTCCTTCTGAATACCATATAGCTAAGAATGCTATGATCACATTCCTGTCCTTGTTGGAACCAGATTAATGCAGCCATGATGTTTCCATGAAACAGCCAGTGAAATCAAGCAATTTGTTAATTTGAGGAATGACAGTTGAGTTCAGATCAAACAGCACCATTGCAGAGCCTCTTACCATCGTGACACTTGTTGGAGGTAAAAAGAGAGCAATAGAAAATCAGAATGAAATAGCTAGCATTAAGTTCACTGACAATAGTAAATAACAATATTGGATGTAATCTCTTTCAGTCATAGAGTCATAGAGATGTACAGCATGGAAACAGACCCTTCGGTCCAACCC
>NC_057741.1:7136615-7139542 GCF_004010195.1 Chiloscyllium plagiosum
TTCAGCCTCTCCCTATAGCTCAAATCCTCCAACCCTGGCAACATCCTTGTAAATCTTTTCTGAACCCTTTCAAGTTTCACAACATCTTTCTGATAGGAAGGAGACCAGAATTGCACGCAATATTCCAACAGTGGTCTAACCAATGTCCTCTACAGCTGCAACATGACCTCCCTACTCCTGTACTTAGTACTCAGTAGATGCACCTTTGGGAACACTGACACTGAAAATATGCTTTCCATGACTTTGCTCTCCGAGTCTGTGCAATATTCCAACAGTGGCCTAACCAATGTCCTATACAGCTGCAACATGACCTCCCTACTCCTGTACTTAGTACTCAGTAGATGCATCTTTGGGAACACTGACACTGAAAATATGCTTTCCATGACTTTGCTCTCCGAGTCTGTGAGGTTATTTGAACTATACAATCTGTTAATTTTGCTATGTTGCATGTTTACCTATATATATCATATATTCTTATATTTAAGATTCTTACTGGGGTCTGAGTAATGTGGACTATGCTGAGATGTATATACTAGATTCTTCTTGGGGTCTGAGCAATGTGGTGTTATCTGGTACAGGGTGTCTCTAAGAGTCTGCAGACTACTCAAACAGCATACACAATATTATTCTGCCCAGGCACCTTAGCGTATATCAGGAAAGGACTACACAGCACCAGTCTGCAGTCAGTGAACCAGGTCGCAACTTCACTTGAAGACAACAAAGGTGAAGAGTTAAACTTTACACCTTGAACAAGTCTATTTCTAACTATCTGATTCTTTAGAAACTTACAATGCTTCCCAGATACTCTAAAATTCTATGATACTTATAACTTTTGCTGGTCTGTTGAATTGTCTGGTCCGTTTCTCCCTTCACGGGTTGGTTCTCTCTCTGGTCGGAGGGCGAGCTGCCCTGGTCACTGCTGTATCCCAATATACCTCTCGGTCAGCTGGAGAGTCAGGGAGTATCCGAGTTAAGATTAGAGTGGTGCTGGAAAAGCATAGCAGTTCAGGCAGCATCCGAGGAGCAGGAAAATTAACATTTCGGGCAAAAGCCCTTCATCAGGAATGTCTGATTCTCATTCCTAATGAAGGGCTTTTGCCCGAAACGTCGATTTTCCTGCTCCTCGGATGCTGCCTCACCTGCTGTGCTTTTCCAGCACCACTCTAATCTTGACTCTGATCTCCAGCATCTGCAGTCCTCATTTCGCCTAGGCTGGGTTCTCACACTATCCTGGTTACCTTCCAGAAGTTTCCAAGTTCTTGACCGATCTGAGCTATCAACGTAATTGGCTTTATCACTTTGAAGTGCTGCTGGATGGCTTGGCAGTGACCCATTTCATGTGTCTGCTCTTGGGGTCCGGAAGTCTGGTCTTATCCCAGAATATACACTCGGCCATTTGTCTTACTGAGGCATGTCTGCCCAATGCATCTGGTGTTGTTTGTTTGTTGGGGAGGGTTGAATTCACCTTTCATACTTCCTCATGTGATTTGGTGTCTCTCTGGTTTTCAATTGCCTGGACTTAGCTCGTACAAGGACTTGTCCCAATGCAGAATTGCCTCTTTATGTTTGTTTCGGCTCAGGCATTCCCAGCATACTTTGCTTTTTGGCTAATTTTGATGTCCTGTTGATTTCAGTTGCTGTGCCTGTATTTCTGCCTTCCCTGACTAATGATTTTAATTTCACTTGAGCCGTCCCAGGTTTCAAGGTGGGCTGTGGTGTTATATATTAGATTCTTGGACCTTCTTTCTAGGACCCTGCCTAGAAAGAAGGATGCTAATTTTCTCCTGTCAGCAATGACCAAGGCAAATGCCAGCA
Organism: Chiloscyllium plagiosum; assembly: GCF_004010195.1. Taxonomy (NCBI): domain Eukaryota; kingdom Metazoa; phylum Chordata; class Chondrichthyes; order Orectolobiformes; family Hemiscylliidae; genus Chiloscyllium; species Chiloscyllium plagiosum. Next base: position 7,138,431 of record NC_057741.1, read on the forward strand.
ACTGTGTAGGCCAACTCTCTGCTGCACAGCATCCTTTACAAGATGGTGTGGAGATACCAGAGTTGGACTCGGGTAGACAGGGTCAAAAGTCAAACGACACCAGATTATAGTCAAGATTAGAGTGGTGCTGGAAAAGCACAGCAGGTCAGGCAGCATCCGAGGAGCAGGAAAAAAATCGATGTTTTCATCAGGAAGGGCTTTTGCCCAAAATGTCGATTTTCCTGCTGCTCGGATGCTGCCTGACTTGCTGTGCTTTTCCAGCACCACTCTAATCTTGACTCTGATCTCCAGCACCTGCAGTACTCACTGACACCAGGTTATAGTCCAACAGGTTGATTTGAAATTGCACGCTTCAGAGCTCCGCCCCTTCCTCAGGCATGGTATGATAGGGAGGTGTAAGACACAGTGTTTATAAGCAACAAGTTAACAACTTTAAAACTAGCTGCCCTTGTTGAATCCTTTAATCAGTTAGGAGGTAGACAGCTGATTAAAATGCAAAATCCAGATTCCTTTTGAGTCTTTGTCCCTAGATGATTAAAGGTTTTATCAATGCACAAGAGGTGATATCTCTCTAGACAATGCACTTTAGGTTTGAGGTCCCACTTTGAGTCTATGTTTTCAGTTAAGGTCTGGTTTTATCTTTTGACAAAAAATCTTCTTGAATGAAGTAATTCCCCCCAGCATGTGTGCAAGAGAGAGAGTGTCTGTCTGTTTGTGTCCCTGCCTGTGTTAGTGTGTGTATGTGGAGAAAGTGAGGTCTGCAGATGCTGGAGATCAGAGCTGGAAATGTGTTGCTGGAAAAGCGCAGCAGATCAGGCAGCATCTAGGGAACAGGAGAATCGACGTTTCGGGCATATGCCCTTCTTCAGGAATCATGTGTGTATGTGTCAGTGTGTGTGTCCATGTGCGTGTGCACGCGCGTATGCAAGAGAGAGAGAGAAAGAATGCATGAGTGCATGTGTGTGTGTGAGAGAGAGAAAGAAAGAGAGAACATAGTTATGTCCATGCCTGTGTGTGTGCGAGCATGTGTTTGCATGTGAGAGAGTGTGTGTGCACGTGTACGTGTCTGTGAGAAAGAGAGAGAAAACGTGTGTGTAAGAGAAAGAGTGTGT
>NC_057741.1:7140042-7166213 GCF_004010195.1 Chiloscyllium plagiosum
ACACACACACTGACACACACACAGACACACACACAGACACACACAGACACATACAGACACACACACACCAGGGGAAGTTATTTCACTCAAGATTCTTTTCTGTCAAAAAAGACCTCAGTTTAAAACATAATCTCGAAGTGGGTCCTCAAACCTAAAGTACATTGTCTAACCTGAAATATCACTCCTTGTACATTGATAAAACCTTTAATTATCTAGGGACAAACACTTGAAAGCAATCTGGATTTTGTCTACCTCCTAACTGATTAAAGGATGCAACAAGGGCAGCTAGTTTTAAAGTTGTTAACTTGTTGCTTATAAACACTGTGTCTTACACCTCCCTATCATACCATGCCTGAGGAAGGGGCGGAGCTCTGAAGCGTGCAATTTCAAATCAACCTGTTCGATGATAATCTGGTGTCTGTTGTTTGATCTTTAAAAGATTAGACAGGCACAAGAGCTGTTGGTGAATTCTGAATGACCTGCTGACTGGTAAGTTGTTCCAGGAGCATGGCTTGGTTAGATGGCATAGGGATGTGTAATACAGGAGGTGAATTTGTTAAGATACGTTGAGGAATGTCAGGAGACTTTGCGGCAACAAATCCTCCAAATGATCCGATACAATTCAAACTTTGACAGAAGACCGTTAGGTTCAGCCCGTCATTTTGATTGACTAGTTTAACACTGTTCTGGTGGTCTGCGCTGAAATCATTCTGATTACAATCATTTAGGCAGAGCAAAAAGAAACAGCCTCGGGCGACTGACTGTGTGGATGTTTGCACATTCTCCCCGTGTCTGCGTGGGTTTCCTCCGGGTGCTCCGGTTTCCTCTCACAGTCCAAAAATGTGCACATCAGGTGAATTGGCCATGCTAAATTGCCCGTAGTGTTAGGTAAAGGGGTAAATGTATGGGAATGGGTGGGTTGTGTTTAGGCGGGTCGGTGTGGACTTGTTGGGCCGAAGGGCCTGTTTCCACTCTGTAAGTAATCTAATCTCATCTGATCAATTTTGCTGCTCAAGTGCTAACATGCCTCACTGATTTTGGCATCCTGACTCCAAAATGTAAACATCCAAATTAATGTAGCATGGCAGTTCTTTAATGAAGCAGTTAAACCTACACTGTACTTTCAAAACTGAGTTAATTTCTGATGGTGGCAACTATATAACTGCACAAAAGAACATAACAATTTATGGCAAACCAAAAACATCATGGCCCAGAAATGGTAAACTTTACTGGGGAACAACAGTATTGCAGGAACAGTTTTGAAGTGCAATTTTGAACAGGACATGATTTCATTTTGTTTCCTCCATTTTGGAGATGCAGCACATTCTGACAGAATGGGAGTGTGCATAATCTTCGGCCATAGCTTCCTCCCATTGGCCCGGAGTCCTGAATATAGTTTGAAGGAGTGTCAGCACTTGCTTCCAGATTTCTCAAAGAATTCTGTCAAATGCACTGCTGTGAGATACAGAGAACAACTGGCACAAAAAATACCACTCAGGATTGCAAATGGACTCCAAAAAAAACAAGTCAAATGTCAAATCAATTGGATCTCATTGTATTCTTGGTCAACCCAGCATGGAAGAAAACACTCTTAAAAGCTGGTTGAAAAGCTGGAGCGTCAGAGGCTGAGGGGTGACTTTATAAAGGTTTATAAAATCATGGAGGGCATGGATAGGGTAAATAGACAAGGTCCATAACTAGACAGCATAAGTCTAGGGTGACAGGCAAAAGATTTAAAAGGAACCTAAGGGGCAATGTTTTCACACAGAGGGTGGTGTGTGTATGGAATGCGTTGCCAGAGGAAGTGGTGGAAGCTGGTACAATTACAACATCTATCACCTGGATAGGAAGGGTTTAGAGGGATATGGGCCAAATGCTGGCAAATGGCACTAGGTTAATTTAGGAGATCTGGTCAGCTAGATGAGTTGGACGGAAGGGTCTGTTTCCATGCTGTACATCTCGATGACGCTATGATAGGTCTATGGCTATCCCTCTTGGAATGTTCGGATGATGTTTCTTGAAATTGTGAATATTCCAGTCATGCCGCAATAACTCAGGCAGACAATTATGACAGTGACTCCCTGTGTGGGCTTTGAAATGGTGTCATGTTGGGGGACAAAGCAGAAAGTGGAAGTTCCAACTTTCTGGATGCTTAATAATGCCGCTGGGCTGCTTCAATAATGCAGTGAAAGCACTTACAAAGAAGAGGAGAGAAGAGCAAGTGCAAAAATAAACTAACAATTCAGATTTTATCTCTGAGATTTGACAGGATGGATGTTTTCTTTTTTATATGACTTTCATGGTGCTGTGTGAAACAATCTTGAGTTATCGCAAACAAATTCTTTCACGAGCAAAAATATGTCCTAAAGTTGAGCAGAACTCATTATTAAATATGCATTTCATTGAAAATTACATTCAACAAGAAGAATGTCACGATTAATGGTTGGAATTAATTGAATTGACGCATTATGAGTAATTTATTTAAATAGAGAAGTTGGTGATAATAACCAACGAAACACCTGACCCTTTTGTCAGACACCCCCCCCCCCCCCCAACCCCGTTTGTTATATTGATTGATACTTTAACCGATTAACTAAACAGATTAATATCACCACCAAAACAAACCCAGAAAGGTCACATTAAGATTTTCAGCTTTTGTGAACTGTTATTACTTGCAATAATTTTTAATCATTGTCAGAACAGAGTCGTGGAAATTTTGCTCTCATTAACTGTAATATTGACCTTGGATCCTTGAAAAAGGTACTTCATGTTTGGACCTTTCTGCGATGGCAGGATTGTCATCTGAAAGGGATTTCAAGCCATTATTGTGACAACAATGACCTCGCTCTGTCTCTTATTTATGACTAGTGATTGGATTTTCAGCAACACACCCATGGGTTATTGTGTTGCAGAGATCAAAATGGTGCAGTTGATGAGAGAGGTGCATACCTTTTGTCAGTTCAAAGATTACATATATTAAAAGGCTGTACAAATTATTGAGGGAAGTGCAGGTTCTCAGGGTTCAACAGTAGCCAATATCTCAGATTTTCTGCTACATGCTTGGATGTTCTACTTGCTGAACTGAAGGCTGGACTGGGTGAAATCATGGAGTCTGTCTGAGAACAGGAAACTGCACAAGAGGAAGTAGCAAACTTAATGGTGGAAGATAACAACAATCGCAACATTAAAAGACATCTGGATGGGTACATGAATTGGAATGGTTTAGAGGGAGATGGGTCAAATGCTGGCAAATGGGACTACATTAAGTTTGGATATCTGCTCGGCAAGGATGAGTTGCACTAAAGGGTCTGTTTCCGTGCGGTACATCTCTATGATCCTATACAGCAGGAATTCCTGAGGGGTGTGTCAATCCCATTGATACACCCCTCAGAAAGTTAAAGTAGTAGTTGAAGGGAGTTTCTTGAAATGGAGAAATGTACCCAGTGGTGCTCCACAGGGATCCGTGCTGGGGCTACTCTTATTTATGATATACATAAATGATCTGGAAGAGGATATTGGTGGTCTGATCAGCAAGTTTGCAGATGACACGAAGATTGGTGGAGTAGCAGAAAGCATGTGGGACTGTCAAAGAATACAGGAGGATATAGATAAACTGGAGAGTTGGGTGAAGAAGTGGCAGATGGAGTTCAATCCAGGCAAATGTGAGGTGATGCATTTTGGGAAGTCAAATTCTAGAGAGAACTACACTGCAAATGGAAGTGCCTTGGGAAAAGTTGCTGAGCAGAGAGATCTGGGAGTTCAGATCCATTGTACTCTGAAGGTGGCTGCACAGGTGGATAAAGTGGTCAAGAAGGCATATGGTATGCTTGCCTTCATCGGACAGGGTATTGAGTAGAAGAGCTGACAGGTCATGTTAAAATTGTACAAGACATGGATTCGGTCGCATTTAGAATACTGTGTACAGTTCTGGTCGCCACATTACCCAAAGGATGTGGATGCTTTGGAGAGGGTGCAGAGAAGGTTTACGAGGATGTTGCCTGATATGGAAGGTGCTAGCTATGAAGAGAGGTTGAGTGGGTTAGGATTGTTTTCATTAGGAAACGGAGATTGAGGGGGGACCTGATTGAGGTCTTCAAAATCATGAAGGGTATAGACAGGGTAGATATAGATAAGCTTTTTTCCAGGATGAAAGATTCAATACAAGAGGTCAAGCTTTCAAGGTGAGAGATGAAAAGTTTAAGGGGAATACACACATAAAGTACTTTACACAGAGGGTGGTAGGTGCCTGGTACGTGCTGCCAGCCGAGGTAGTAGAGGCAGGCATGATGGATTCATTTCAGGAGCGTCTAGACAGACGCATGAGTAGGTGGGGAGTAGAGGTATACAGTTGCTTAGGAATTGGGTGATAGGTTTAGACAGTGGATTTGGATCAGCTCAGGCTTGGAGGGCTGAAGGGCCTGTTCCTGGGCTGTAAATTTTCTTTGTTCTCAAAGAAGCTGACTGACCTGTTATTGTTGTCAAAGTAAAGTAGTAAGATAAGAAAATGATGAAAAGATCTTCACTCTAAAACATTAATTCTCCCCATAGAGGATGCCTGACCTATTGAACTATTCCAGCTTTTCTTGTTCTTATTTCAGATTTTCAGTATTTGAAGTATTTTGTTTTTTGTGTAAGTAATGACACTATTCACATATATTCAAAAAAGGTTAGAGGCATGACTCTTTAATCTTTAGCTATTACAGCCTCTCAATATTATTAATTTGGTGAAAGAAAATCATAGATAACCTCTGAAACAAATAATTCATCTCATTAACTCCATACCACATTACCTGCCATTAGTGAATTGAAAAGGAAAATACACATTGGTAGCCCACAAACACACCAACACATTAAAACAGCAGCTAATGAACTTGAAAGACCCTATACAGACAACAAACTAAACTAATGTCATTTACAAAAATACCTTGCAAGAACTGTAACAAACACTACATTGGACAAACAGGCATAAAACTAGCCACTAGAATACATGAACATCAACTAGCCACAAAACGACACGACCCTCTCTCAGTAATATCCCTACATACATATGAGGAAAAGCACTACTTCGATTGGGACAACACACCCATCCTAGGACAAGCCAAACAGAGACGTGTACAAGAATTCCTAGAATCATGACATTCCAACCGGAACTCTGAGCAAACACATTGACTTGAACTCGATTTTCCACCCCCTGAGAAAAAGAACAGGAAATACATCACCACAGGAAATGATATCACCAACCCCAAAGAAACCCAAACATATCAATAGAAAGCAGATGTCATCAGTAATGCTTTGTCCAGAGGCTCACTGAAGATGTTACCTTGCACGGTGACGAAACATCTGAATATGAATCTTCCAGCTAAGGGAGCAAACCTACATCCAGAACCTCAACCTGAGCTACAAATCTTCTCAAAACTCACTAACATGAAAACACATAATTCCTATGTTGACGCAAGATGGGATAACATCTCTTTGGGAACACATCCCTTGATCAGGCAATGCTAGAGATTCAAGGGGGGAATCCAGCCATGCGAGAGTGATTTTCATTTGCATTCTTGACCTCAGTTGTGATTGAAACTAGATCTCTCTCTTCTTTTTCTGCAGGCTGATAGATTTCTTGTTTTAACTTCTCTTCCTCCAGTGTACATTTGCACTGATATAATGATAGAGGGCCCGATCCATTCCTCACCATCATAGCCTTTCTGTGCAACACCACTACAGAGTACACAGGAAGCCACAACAATTCTGGACACTTGCTATGGCATATGGCTTCAATAGCTTTGCCCATGCACCTAGCAAGAGGTTTCAGCGCATGAATGCTCTCCCATTTGTCTTGAAGTTCCACAGGCCTCTTTCTGTTCTTGATTTGAAGAGCACAGCGGATTACTGCACGCCTGAAATTTTACGACAGCTTTTGATTTGATTTACTATTGTCACATAAACCTTGGTACAGTGAAAAGTATTTTTTTCCCCATGCAGTACAAAATGCATTTGGGTAATAAAACAGACCAAAGAATGCAATGCCAAGGACTGCAGAGGAAGTGCATAAAGAGTAAGATTAATATTAAATTTAAAACTTGAGTGGTCCGTTCAGTAGTCTAATAACAGTGGTGAAGAATCTCTTCTTAAATCTGTTGTACATGTGTTTAAGCTTTTATACCTTCTGCCTGAAGGAAGGGCTTGGAAGAGAATATAACCGGGATGGGAGGGGTCTTTGATGATGTTGGCTGCCTGCCCGAAACAGCGAGAAGTATAGATGGAGTCAACCGATGGAAGGTTGGCTTGTGTGATGGACTGGGCTGTGTTCACCACTCTGTGGTTTCTTACAGTCCTGGGTAAAGCAGTTGCCGTACCAAGCGGTGATGCATTTAGATAGAATGCTTTCTACGGTGTATATTTAAAAGTTAGTAAGATCAGCACAGCGGATTACTGCACGCCTGAAATTTTACGACAGCTTTCGATGTAGCAAGTGGTAAATTTTAAAGAGCAGCATAACATGAGTGGCATCACAGGCTAGAATGATAGAAGGGTGGAGTCTGCACCAGTCAACAGCAATGGGCCAAAGGACCTTTTGCTATGCTGCAGATCTCTAAGACTATAAATGTTTCAGGAGTCATTCCCTGAGCCTTTGGTTACCCTGATAGTCTAAAGATGTTGATAACATTTTCTCTTTCGGTTTGCATGTTCATTAAAGATAGTTTTAAACGACTTTCCAAGTTGGCCATGACTAAATTTTAGGCATTAATGACTTTTTCCTGACCAATTTGACAGGAGTCACTCAGCGATGTGAGAAAAGAGCCAGCACTGAAACTAAAAACAAAACATTTTAACTGCAGCAAGTAATGCAATAGGGTGGAGGTTCTCAAACAGCAGCTGACGAAAGCTCTTAGCTAACAACTGAGAAAATTGCAACACTCTGAGACATTGACAAACAGAGAGGACCAAGTAACAATCTCGAGAGCTATCAATCCATTGGAGTCATTGCAGAGTGTTGGAAACAAAGATCTGTGATACCTTGCTTATTATCTCTACTATTTGCTCCTAAACCTCTGGTACATAATACTTGAGGAACATTATTTCCAGATTCCATGATTTAAACATGTGCAGGAGTAATGTTAAATGACAGGGAACGTTTCAGTAAATCTCCAGAAACAAATGCAACAAAAATCATCACATTTAATTTCTATTAGTGGACAACATGATCTGAAACAATTAGACCATAAGGCATAGGGGCAGCAATTAGACCATTCAGTCCATAGATTCTGCTCCGCCATTCAATCATGGCTGGTAAGTTTCTCAACCCCATTCTCCCACTTTCACCCCATTACCCTTGATCCCCTTGATGATCAAGAGCCTATCTATTTTCATCTTAAATACATTCAATGACCTGGCCTCTACAGCCTTCTGTGGCAGCGAATTAAAGTAAGAATTTCAAGAAGAAATAAGATAAATTATAGAAATTCAAACTGCCTATCAGAACCATTATCCAATTTATCAAATTGTTATCGGAATTATCATTATCAGAGACTAACAGAAAAATAAAATTTAATCGTAATTTTATTTCATTTTACTTGTGAACTGGGACACTCTAGTCAAAAGGGAACTTGATTTTTTTTTTGTTAGAAATTAAGAAATTGCGAGTCAAATGTTCGGCCAAGTCCACCGAAAGGATGTGCATTTTAAACCAGGATTCCCTTAGTTTTCAATGTTTGTGAGCCGAAGATCCCAGACACACAAATCAACAGAAAAAAGCATGTTTCATAAATGTAATATTTGCTACTTCAAATAACTTGCAGTTACAGAGAATAATGCGACTCAAATTATACCTTAAATGTTTCTATCACTTCTTTTATGCAGTCTGACTTGCATTTCATTTACTTCCTTCTTTGGGCAATGGTATATACCACCCTCAGAACAAAGACTGACTGTTAAATATGAGCAGCAAATTCAATGAGAAGAAGTGAAATTATTACACTTTGCAAGAAAGATTATTTTTTCCATAATATTGTGAAGCAATTTTTTTGTTTATAAAGTGTATTACATGGCTTCACAGAAAGACTATATATTCCAACATCGCTGCAATCCGAATCACATGTCACAAGCAGTAGCATTCCAAATCCCCAATTAGGTTCTGGCTGCCTGCCTGACAACATTGTCCATCATTTATCTGATCAATTTCTGGCCAAAAGAAACAGACTTGATGAAACCCATGGACTGAGCTGTTCATTTCTGTCTTATTCAGAGAAAGGCAGTTTGCATTTGCTTCCAATAATGCATCAACTGTTGAGAATGAAATGTGTTGATGATACTATCTCAAGCCTTTGTCAATGGTTCTGTAAGACAGTTTCGAATTATAGTGTAACTGATCAGTTATGCTTCAAATTTTGCATTGCTGAAATTTGGTTAGAACTTAATTTGTACAAGTTTGAGATTCAGTTTCATGTGAGACATTACTCTCAAGCAGTAATCTCACAGCATTGAAAACTCAGAATGTGACAACATCAATTAAGATTAACAATGCAAGTTCGAAACATTTCCAAGAGCATTGAGCTGAGAGTGAGCAAGCAGTTAATCCATGTAGTCACTAACTTATCAGTGCTGTGAAACCAGCAGTATAACTCAATATTTCCAGCTCATTCGATAGCCTGAAAATGAGGCCCTTTTATATATTGTCATCGAGTCATAGAACAGTACAGCATGGAAACAGGCAATTTGGTCCAACTCACCCATGCTGACCAGATGGCCTAAAATAATATAGACCTATTTCCAAGCATTTGACCCATATCCCTCTAAGCCCTTCTTATTCATATACTCATCCAGATGCTTTTGTCAACAATGTAATTATCCAGCCTTCACCACTTCCTCTGATAGCTCATTCCATACATGCACCACCTTCTGCGTGAAAATGTTTCCCCTTAGGTCCCTTATAAACCTTTCCCCTTGCACCCTAAACCTATGCCCTCCCGTTTTAGACTCCCATACCCTGGGGAAAAGATCTCAGCTGTTCACTCTATCCATGCCCCTCATGATTTTATAAACTTCTATAAAGGTCACACTGCTCAGCTTCTGATGCTCCAGGGAAAATAGCCCCAGCCTATTCAGTCTTTCCCTATAGCTCCAACCCAGCAATACCACTATTAATCTTTTCTGAACTCTTTCAAGTTTAACAAATCTTTCCTATAGGAGGGAAACCAGAATTGAACACAGTATTTCAACAATGGTCTAACCAATGTCCTGTATAGCCACAACATGACCTCCAATATCTTATACTCAATGGACTGACCAATAAAGGCAAGCATAGCAAATATCTTCTTCATTATCTGACTATGACTCCGGTTTCAAGGAATCAACTCTCCGAGGTCCCTTTGTTCAGCAACACCTCCTCGGACCTTACCATTAACTGTATAAGTCCTGCCTTGATTTGTCCTATCAAAATGTAGTACCTCACATTTATTTAGATTACACTTGATCTGAAACTCCTCTGCCCATTAGCCCATCTGATCAAGATCCCATTGTACTCAGAGGTAACCTTCTTCGCTGTCCACCACACCATTAATTCTGGTGTCTTCTACAAACTTACTAACCACAGCTCGTACATTCATATCCAAATCATTTTTATAAGTGACAAAGAGCAGTAGACCCAACACCGATCCTTCTGGCACTCCACTGGTCACAGGCTGCCAGACTGAAAAGCAACCCTCCACCACTTCTACCTTCAAGCTAATTTTGTTTCCAAATGGCTAGCTCTCCCTAGGTTCCATGAAATTTAACTTTGCTAACCAGTCTACCACTTGGGACCTTGATGACCGCTTTACTGAAGTCCATGTAAACAACATTCACTGCTGTGTCTTCATCAATCCTCTTTGTCACTTCAAGTTGAAAAAAGTTAATCAAGTTTGTGAGACATAAGTTCCCACACACAAAGCCATGTTGACTATTCCTAATCAGTCCCTGCCTTTCCAAATACATCTAAATCCTGTCCCTCAGGATTTCCTCCAACAACTTGCCCACCACCGACGTCAGGCTCGCTGGTCTATAGTTCCCTGGCTTTTCCTGAGCACCTTTCTTAAATGTTGACTACCAACCTCCATTCTTCTGGCACCTCACCTGTAGATATCGATGATACAAATATTTCAGCAAGGGGCCCAGCAATCACTTCCTTTGCTTCCCACAAAATTCTAGGGACATTTGATAAGGTCCCGGGGATTTATCTACCTTTATCCATTTTAATACATCCAACACCACCTCCTCTATAATAAGGACATGTTTCAAGATGTTGCTATTTATTTCCCTAATTTCTCTGGCTTCCATATTCTTCTCCACAGTAAATACTGACGAAAAATACTTGTTTAATATCTTACCCATCTCCTACACATCCACACAAAGGCTGCCTTTAGCGGGCTCTATTCTCTCCCTAGTTACCCTTTTGTCCTTAATGTATTTGTAAAAACCCTTTGGATTCTCCTCAACCCTATTTGCCAAAGCTATCTTATCTTCCATTTTCTGCACTCCTGATTTCCCTCTTAAGTATACTCCTACTGCCCTTACACTCCTCGAGGGAGAATCTCAGTTCCTGCAGTCTATACCTGACATATGTTTCCTTCTTTTTCTTCACCAAAACCTAGTCATCCAGCATTCCCTACACCCTCCAGCTTTGCCCTTCACTCTATCAGGGACATACTGTCCCTGGACTCTCATTATCTAATTTTTGAAGGCTTCCCACTTTCCAGTCATTCTTTTACCCTTTAACATCCGCCCACCCCCCCCACAACAAATTGTGAACGTTCTTGCCAAATACTGTCAAAATTGACCTTCCCCCATTTAAATTCGATTGAGTTTTTTGAAGAAGTAACAAAGAGGATTGATGAGGGCAGAGCGGTAGATGTGATCTATATGGACTTCAGTAAGGTGTTCGACAAGGTTCCCCATGGGAGACTGATTAGCAAGGTTAGATCTCATGGAATACAGGGAGAACTAGCCATTGGATACAGAACTGGCTCAAAGGTAGAAGACAGAGGGTGGTGGTGGAGGGTTTTTTTCAGACTGGAGGCCTGTGACCAGTGGAGTGCCACAAGGATCGGTGCTGGGTCCACTACTTTTTGTCATTACATAAATGATTTGGATGCGAGCATAAGAGGTACAGTTAGTAAGTTTGCAGATGACACCAAAATTGGAGGTATAGTGGACAGCGAAGAAGGTTACCTCAGATTACAACAGGATCTTGATCAGATGGGCCAATGGGCTGAGCAGTGGCAGACTGAGTTTAATTCAGATAAATGTGAGGTGCTGCATTTTGGGAAAGCAAATCTTAGCAGGACTTATACACTTAATGGTAAGGTCCTAGGGAGTGTTGCTGAACAAAGAGACCTTGGAGTGCAGGTTCATAGCTCCTTGAAAGTGGAGTCGCATGTAGATAGGATCATGAAGAAGGCGTTTGGTATGCTTTCCTTTATTGGTCAGAGTATTGAGTACAGAAATTGGAAGGTCATGTTGCGGCTGTACTGGTTAGGTCACTGTTGGAATAGTGCGTGCAATTCTGGTCACCTTCCTATTGGAAAGATGTTGTGAAACTTGAAAGGGTTCAGGAAAAATTTACAAGGATGTTTCCAGGGTTGGAAGATTTGAGCTATAGGGAGAGGTTGCATAGGCTGGGGCTGTTTCCCTGGAGCGTCAGAGGCTGAGAGGTGACCTTATAGAGGTTTATAAAATCATGAGGGGCATGGATAGGGTAAATAGACAAAGTCTTTTCCCTGGGGTCGTGGAGTCCAGAACTAGATGGCATAGGTTTAGGGTGAGAGGGGAAAGATACAAAAGAGACCTAAGGGGCAACGTTTTCACACAGAGGGTGGTATATGTATGGAATGAGCTGCCAGAGGAAGTGGTGGAGGCTGGTACAATTGCAACATTTAAAAGGCATTTGGATGGGTATATGAATAGGAAGTGTTTGGAGGGATATGGGCCGGGTGCCGGCAGGTGGGACTAGATTGGTTGGGATATCTGGTCAGCATGGATGGGTTGGACTGAAGGGTCTGTTTCCGTGCTGTACATCTCTATGACTCTAGTACTCTGACTTTTAGATCAGCTCTTTTGTTTTCCATCGCTATTTAAAATTAATAGAATTATGATCTCTTGTCCTAAGGTGCTCCCCTACTGACATCTCAGTCACCTGCTCTGCCTTATTTCCCAAGAGTGGGTCAAATTTTGCACCTTCTCTAGTCGGTACATCCACATACTGAATAAGAAAATTTTCTTGCACACATTTAATAAATTCCTCTCCTTCTGATCCCTTAACACTATGGCAATCCCAGTCTATGTTTGGAAAGTTAAACCATATTTGTAAAGATAACTGAGATCGCCTTACAAATTTGCTTCTATTGGGGGATCTTTAGTACAATCCCAATAAGATGATCTCATTCTTTTCTTATTTCTCATTTCCGCCCAAATGACTTCACTGGATTTGCTCCTCGGAATATCCTCTGTACCGGTATAATGCTATCCCTAATCAAAAACACCACTCCCCCTTCTTTCTTGCCCCCCTCTCTATCCACCTTATCACATTTGTACCCTGGAAGATAAAGCTGCCAGTCCTATCTATCCCTGAGCCACTTCTCTGTAATTGCTATGATATCCTAGTCCCAAGTTCCCAACTGTACCCTGAATTCATCTGCCTTAGCTGTCAGGCCTCTTGCTTTGAAATAAATGCAGTTTAATTAATCAGTCCTACCTTGTTCTCTGCTTTGCTCCTGCCTACCTTGACTACTTCATTTGCAGCTTTCTCCAACTGTACCAGTTTTAGACCAATTCCTTTTCTTACTATATCTCTGGATTCCTGCCTCCTCCATCCTTACTAGTTTAAATCGTCCTGGATGGATCTCCCTGCCAGTACAGTAGTCGCCTTCCAATTCAGATGCACTCCGTCCTTCTTACACAGGTCACTTCTACACCAGAAAAGATTCTAATAATCCAAAAACGTGTAGTCTTCTCCCCTGCATCAGCTCCTCAGCCACACATTCATCTACTCTATCCTCCTGTTCCTACTCTCACTAGCATGTGGCACTGGGAATAATCCAGATATTACTATCCTAGAGGACCTACTTTTTAAATTCCTGCCTAATTTCTATATTCCCTCCTCAGAACCGTATCCGTTTTTCTTCCTATGTCGTTTGTTCCAATGTATACAATGACCTCCTGCTGGTTCCACTCCCCTTTGAGAATATTCAGCACCCTCTCCGAGATATCCCTGATCCTAGAACTTGGGAGACAACACACCATTCTGATATCTCGTTGTCAGCTACAGAAATGTCTTTCTGTCCTTCTGCCTAGAGAATCCCTTATCACAATTGATTGCTTAGAACCTTGTGGACCCTTCATTACAGTACTGCCAGTCTTAGAAATTTGGCTGTCAGTGCTACTGAGAGTCCAGCACACCCTACATTTTCTAAAACAGCATATTTTGTTTGAGATGGGGATAGCCACAGGAGACTTCTGCACTACCTGCCTCCCTCTCCTATCTTTCCAAAAATATCCATCTACCTGACAGTATCTGTGGCTTTACTCCCTTCCTGAAATTGCCATCCGACACACGCTCATCTCCTGTAAATTCTACATTGCCTCTAACTGATCCATGCGATCCAATAGGATTTGCAACCAAATACACTTCCTGCAGATATAATCATCAGTAACATAGAAATTCTCCCTAATCCCATACATCCGAGCACATTACTGTACTAAAAGGCCATCTTTGCACCTTAACAGTCTACAGACCCAGACAACAGCATTAGAGCCAACACACATTTTAAAAGTTTATGCTTTAGAAACAGTGTCCTCAATTCTTTAGTTGCAATACAATGAATTTGCATTATTGAAACACGCATTATTGCAGAATGTCCTGTTTATGTGTGTGTGTGTGTGTGTATAAAATTCACCCTACTCAATATTATAGATTTACAAATAAACAGAGTATGATTAGACTTAATAAATTGCTTAGCTGTTCCCCTGCTGAGGAGCTCCTGATACTGAGCTTCTCCAAGGTCAGCTGTGAATTTCACTGTCTGGTTATTTTTCTTCAACCAAACTTCAATGTCCAGATATACTTGAAACTAAACTGCACAGGCAGTCAGCTGTGAAAGTTCACTGCCTTGTCAGACAGCTCTGCAGGTTCACTGCTCTTTTTTTCACCTCCCACATGGTACCTACTCTCCCCTTGTTTTGAAGTACCTGTTTTTGATCTTTCTTTTCCAAAGTTCCAAAACAATGCAACACCTTGTAAAATAGTAATTACTGCTCCAAAAAAAAATCAAGGGAATCAGCTCCAATACTGAAAAAACCTCACATGAGAAGCAGCTCTTACAACCACAATTTTCTCCAATCCTCCATCTTGGATTACCCAGAATTCAATTGTGTTCCATGTACTTTAGTGCCCACATTTCTAAAAGAGACATTTGCCCTTCTTTGAAACTATGATCAGCTGCTTATAATTGTGAATAAATTATAACAATTTTAGAAGGTAGTCTTAGCCCTCTTGGCTTGTAGACCGATGTTCAAATTTTGCTGCAGAATACACTTACTTTGGAACTTTGTGTCGTATTAATAATATGCAGAGATAAGTGAACTTATCCACTA
Source organism: Chiloscyllium plagiosum (assembly GCF_004010195.1). Taxonomy (NCBI): domain Eukaryota; kingdom Metazoa; phylum Chordata; class Chondrichthyes; order Orectolobiformes; family Hemiscylliidae; genus Chiloscyllium; species Chiloscyllium plagiosum. Next base: position 7,154,665 of record NC_057741.1, read on the forward strand.
CTGACAGGTTTTGGACATGGACTGAAAGATTGGGATAATGGCAGGGCTTTCATGCAGCAGATTGGACACTGATCGAACAACTGGAGCTGTTAATATATTAAAGGACAAGTACCTACTACATTGCTTGTCCAACTCAAATTCAACAGCAGGCACAGTCACTATCAAATAAGAAATGGCAAGGTTAGGGTGATGCAGTGGTGTAGTAGTAATGTCACTGAATATTAATCCATGATGCTGGGCTAATGTGCTGGGGATGTGGTTCAAATCTACCATGGCTGATGGAGAAATCTGAGTTTAATGAAAAGCTAGTTGACTCTATAACCATTGTCATTTGTTGTACATACATAGTCCTTGAGCACCCTTTCGTGAAGGAATTGTTCAGAAAGTTTAAACTTCTGATGGGCAATTGCCTGGTGTCTGGAACACTTCAAAAAAAAGTCTCACTGAGATGAGAAGACTTCCAAGGACTCTGACTCATTTACCTGGTTAATTATTCAGGAAATATTGAATTGTTTAAAACCTGCTCTCACTCCTCTATAACTATAAAACCGGTTCCTATAGCTCACAATTTACTCACAACTACCCCTTCACCTTCTCCAGCACCTTACCAACTCACCTCATTCTTCTATGACATCCTCAACACCCCATTATGCAGACCAGAATCCCTGACACAACACCCCAATATAACTTCACGCTAAAGACACAATCTGAACCCCATCCTGACCTGATACTTACCTGTCCACCTTCCCCTTAATCTCCCTGCCACACTGCTCCCTTACCCTGGCCCCATACAAGGCAATAAATATGTCAAGCATCCAGACTATTTAAAGTCTCAACAGCAGAAACTGTACATGTTTTAATCCTGTACAAATAAAAGCATGTGCCAATGACAAGCGATCAAACAGCCAGACCTCTCAGTCAAGCAATGCTTTCACTGGGGCTTGGGAGCTTAAACAGAGTAATTGATGATTGGTCTCATTGACAAAACTCATTGTCCATTCTTGGTTGAGACACATCCTATTGCCACATCATTAGCAAATATGTGGTATGCATAACTCTCAGAATCAGAAAATTCCGACAAAATATTGTGGGTAGAAAGTAAAATGTTTACAATATATATATACATTGAATGTTAACTTAAATAAGACAAAAGTAATATTAGTTAGAAAGAATGCATTAGAATAAACTGAAGTGAAACGGGTGGAATGAATGGATACATTCATCTATTAAGGATAACTTATAACAAAACTTATGACAGATTTGATGCAGGAGTTGGACGGAGAATGCAAATAGCCAGATAATTTTGTGGGGATGTAGGATTTGTTGACAACAAGCGAACTCAGGCTCATTACAAGGAGAAGCTTTTATAAAATGCGTCCTATCCATTGGATATGGATACTTGGAAACCTGGAAACTTAGACAATAAGTAACAATCTGTGGATTCCTTTGGAATATGGAAGATAGGATATTTATGAAAAGTTCCATATGCAAACCATAAGATAATGAAGAGGTGCTTAAAATTTTAAGAGCAAAAATCACTGGGAAAAAATGGCATCAAGAAAAATAAATACAATGTTTGAGCCATTTTGGTCAGAGATGAAAGCTACAGCAATATCTTCTAACTAAAAAGTGGAGGGCATCAGAAAGATGTGTCAGACATATTTGGATGATAGATATCGCAGAAAGACTGCAGACAAGCTACAGTGGATGTGTGAGGATGCCACAAGCCAGACAAGTATGCCTTATCATAGTAGCAGACATCCTGCAGGACTAATATGGGATTAGATCAAAGGTAAAATATCATAAGTTTATTTTAAAATGTATAGTTTTTTAATCAGAGAAGTTTGATATTCCACAACTGCAAATCTTTTCAGAAACAGGGAGATTGTTCAAAATGGCTTCGTATGACATCATAAGCCCAATCACAGCTCTTTTAACAATTTGAAGGTGTTTACAATCACAATAATAAGTGGTTGGCAGTTCACATCAATTCAATGATTCCGAGATGATTCATTTTGAGAGAACCTCAACAAAGAATGGAAAATCTCTGACATCAACCTCTTGATTTCCTGTTAAAGTATCCAATGTTGTGACCACTTTTCCCAAGTGGCAATGACAAATGGTGACAGGTTCACTATCCCTCTCATTGTAAAACCTCAGCCTTTAGCGGGTGGCAATGTGGCTCAGTGGTTAGCACTGCTGCCTCACGCCACCAGGGTCCCAGGTTCAATTCTAGCCTTGGGCAGCTGTCTGTGTGGTGTTTGCACATTGTCTGTGTGGGGGGTACTCTGGTTTCCTCCCACAGTCACAAAGATGTGCAGGTCAGGTGAATTGGCCATGCTAAATTGCCCACAGTGTTAGGTGCATTAGTCAGAGGGGACTGGGTGGGTTACTCTTCGAAAGGTCAGTGTCAACTTGTTGGGCCGAAGAGCCTGTTTCCACACTGTAGAGAATCTAATCTATTATAAATTATGTTGTGATTGCCTAAATGTTTCCTTGCTTATATGTTTCATTTGTTCTCTGATTCATTTCCCATTTAGTAAGGAACCTCCAACTGTTTAACTTCCTACGCAGGATATAAAACATATTGTGCACAATGTAGAATGCCCAAAAGACTGCAAAGAGGCTACAGAGTGCAATCATTGGACAAGAAGTATATATTTTGAGATTTCAATGCCATGACCAGGATGAAAATGATCATCTAAGAGATTCAAACGTGGAATTGCAAGAAAGATGGGCACAGACTTGCGAAATTGCATCATCTTTGAAAACTTGAAGGTCAGTATTGGTCTTTAGATTACAAAGGCATTAGTATTTAGTATCAAATCAGATCAGGAATGCAGTTTTGCAGAGGAGAACCAAACCAGTGCTTGTGAAAGGAGAGTAATTTATTTACAATATTTTCGGGCATGAATTCAAAAGGTCAGTAACCAAGTGAAAATTAAGTCAAAGGACCAAGAGATAATTCTCATAAATAAGCTGAACTTGGAGCTGACTTGAGAGAACTTGGGAAACTTGGAGCAAAAGGAAGTGTAAGGAATGTGGGGGCAGGAGGGGGTTTTAAAAGCAAGGAAGGGGAGGAAGGAAAAAAGTCAACTGAGTAGATTAATCCAATTTTGGTGATTAAAGAAATTAATTATAAAAATAAATAAGGTTCAGTTGTCTGAAATCTGAAATGCAACTGAATTTGATGGAAAAAAGCTCAGCGCGTATTGAGTAATGCTTAAAATGACATATATTGTCAAGCTTCTCAGCTTATTAAGATAATTTACAAGAAATGCCAAAGTAATTGACAAGCACATAAATAGGACCCAAGGCACTTTTTCACTGTGCAAGCTTTGATGCTGAAACAGGATGCCTCAAAGCCATCCTACAGGATAATTGCTTCCCTAATTGGATCATTTCTAGCTGTACATTGTGAAAAATCATGAACAGGGGTAACCCATTACTATTGGTGCTGAAAAGAGCCCAATCTACCTCAGATTATGCGGTAAGAGTAAGATATCTAAAAGGTATGAGCAACAGGTGAAGCTGGCTATTTCACACTGCAATAGGAACACAAATATTAATCACTCTTAATAGATCACTGCTGTAAAACCAAACATTCTGCATGTGGCACATTGCATATATTAATTCAAAGGGCCTTTGCAGACCGAAAGAACATGTCCACATACGGAGCCTGCTTAAACTTAATAAAACAGGTGACATTCACTCCCTAATTCATTTCTCAAGGTGTTGCCTTCATCAATTAAAGGAAATCTGCTTTGATTAAGATTCAAATAAAGCTTGGCAGTTAACTGTCAGCCATCATTAACTTGTGCACTTTCCATGACAATGACTCTACCAATCAAAATCTACTTGCCAGCAATCAGAACTCTCCTTTCAATGTTCTTTTCCTTTACTTTGATATATCTTGCAAAATGGCAGCCTGTATGCAAAGTCAAAACCTTTGTAAAAATGTATCTATTTTCAGCAATACTGTAATTCTGTACAGGTAGAAGATTCTTTACCCAAAATGCTCAGAACTAGCTGTTTTTCAGAATTCAGAATTTTTGGTTTTTCAGAATAAGTGACAGTTCAATGGTGAAATTTTTAAAAATCTTACTGGAAGAGCAGACTTCAAACTAAGAATATCCTTGGCCATGCTACCCGCACCACCCCCCACGTCCCATCTGAGTGACACACATCAAGTGGGTGTCGACCTGGGGGCGTTCACAGAGAAACCCCAGACTTGTCGGTGCTTGACCACACCCCCTCACATTGCATCTGAGTGACGTGAATGGGTGTCAAGTTCCAGCTCAGCACCATCCTCATGACCTGTCCCAACTGCCAATCCTCCGTCCCACATATCCTCTCCACCCTCCTCTCCGAACTATCACCTTCATCCCCACCTCCATCCACCTATTGTACTCTTGGCTACCTTCAGCCCAGCCCCACCTCTCTCCCATTTATCTCTCCACCCCGGAGGCTCCCTGCCTCATTCCTGCTTTTGCCCAAAATGTTGATTTTCCTGCTCCTCGGATGCTGCCTGACCTGCTGTGCTTTTCCAGCACCACTCTAATCTAGACTCTGATCTCCAGCATCTGCAGTCCTCACTTTTGCTTGCCAAACAACCTTGTTAATGAGAAAAAAACTTCACAAAAAACCTTCGGATTTCAGAGCTTTTCGGTTTTTGGATGTTCAGATAAAGGATATTTTACCTGTACTATCAAATGACAAAGAGTTGATATTTTGAGTCAAGTACAGCTCTTCTTCAGAAAGAAATGTAGGAGGATGATGTGAAAGTGCAGGGGGCAAGTCAGAGGGCTTAAAGGAATTGGGGATAAATGGATTGTGGTCTCCAGAATGGTACAGCAGCAGTAGACTCTGCTCGAACCATGTGAGGCTTGACAGCATTTGCAGTGACTCACATCACATTTATTCAAGTCTGCCTCCATTTCACTTTGCAGGTGAGTGATTAGAGAATGGTGAGTACAGCGGGTTTGACTTTTGGTTAGAATTCTTTTTGTTCAGTTCAAAAGAAGTGAATTAAACCTTTGCTCCAAATCTAATTTGCTTCTATAAATTGAATTGTGAAATATAGTAGTTGATGAAAGTGCCAATTAAATAGTACACAGTATTTCATTCAAGCTGCTGCTTCTCTATTACACCACTTTAATATCCACAATGTGCTTTCAGCACCTATTCATATTGAGTGAGGTGTTGCTGAGTGAGGCTTGATTAATGCATAAACTACAGAAAGGAGTTTTTAAATGCTTGCCAAATGAAGGGATAATTTTAATGTGCAGACAACACAACCTAGTGGACTGCTTCAAATTATTTTGTGTGCCAGTTAAGGTGAAGCAACTGTTTGGCTATTGCTTATTTTATTTAGGTTGGCAACAAATATGTTTGACATTAAATTATCCTTCATATCTAAATGCAAGAAATCACATCACCCATAGCTTGAAGGTGTACTATATTACATAGTCCAGTGGGTGACACTGTCTGAGTGCTAATACTGCAATCTCCTTTGTGTAATTGTAGAGCAGAGTTGATCAATGCCCTCAAATGGCTTCTCTGTTAAGCAGTTCATCTCTACTGTCTGTTATCTATTATCATCTTTTTTTAAAAAAATCCATGCTAAAGTAGGTAGATGGAGTCCCATGGCAATCTAGTTTTAAGTGTTTGAAAGGTATTGCAATGTAAGGAAAGTAAGTTAGTGTTAGCTTTTGTAGTTAATTTGCAAAACACAGCAAAAGATGATTTGATGTAGTTCAAATGTTCCTTTGGGGATCTCATGAAATGTGCAGTATAAATCAGCACTGAAATAATTGTTTCTCCATCTTCTAAATACCCTTGTTTTGTTTTTGAGAAGGGAGTGGGAGAGGTGTGTTACTTCCTTGAAATCAAATAAAGGTCAGAAAGCATTCCATGTGTGTTATAGTTAGATCTGAGTAAGTTATGACTCTAATGATGATTACAATGCCTCTGCGCCATCCCTCCACCTCCATTCTTTGCAATATTTTGAATGAAGTGGAGACTCAGTTTAACTTACAAGAACCACAAGAATTCAGGGTTGCTGAGTTTATTTGTTGGGTTTCTGACAGTGTTCTGCCTTATCAAATATTGTTGCATGAGTTCATAGTTCTGAAAGAATTAATATTGAAGTTGCATTAGTTTGAACCAAAGTCTGATGGTGTAAACTGTCTTTGCACTGCAAGAAGCCTTCTTAGAAAGCAGACATATTCTGTACAGCTCTCAAGAACCTTTAGTAATTATCAATGTAGTTGATTAGTAATGCAAAAGTATTTATTGTTATCATAGAACATAGAACATAGAAGAATACAGCGCAGTACAGGCCCTTTGGCCCTCGATGTTGCGCCGATCCAAGCCCACATAACCTATACTAACCCACTATCCTCCATATACCTATCCAATGCCCGCTTAAATGCCCATAAAGAGGGAGAGTCCATCACTGCTGCTGGCAGGGCATTCCATGAACTTACGACTCGCTGAGTGAAGAAAATAAACCATCATGAAATAAACCATCTTGTAAATTAAGACAAGTGGCTCTTCTGTTTCAGCTCACCAGATGTCTATCCTCTAAACTGATAATTAGGCTTGAGACAAAGTATGAACAAAGGAATATTGATGGCAACAAATAATATGGTTTCTTGAGTCAAACACTACTACCAGTATCATATGGTCTGAGAGCTGCCTTATATGATTGCTCACTTAACATAAAACATCAAATTTGAGATCTTGTTGAGCTAGATGTCTTGAAGTTTATTAACAACACTGTTTACATTGCGATAATATCACAGACTTAGACAAAGTCTGGGTAAAACCATAAGACGATGCCAAATAGGGACAGGAGTAGGCCAGTTGGCCCTCAAGCTTGCTCCACCATTCTCATGGACAATCCTCATGTCCACGTTCCTACCCTTTTCTCATAACCCTTGCTTCCTACTGATCAAGAATCTATCTATCTCAGCCTTAAATATATACAAAGGTCTCTGTGTCAGAGAATTCTAAAGATTCACAATCCTCTGAAAGAAGAAATTCCTCTTCATCTCAGTCTTAAACTGACACCCCTTAATTCCACAAGAAACATCCTCTTAGTATTTATCCTGTCAAGCCCCTTACGAATCCTGTATACTTCAATGAGATAACATCTCATTCTTTGAAATTCCAATAAATAGAATCCCGAACTGTTTAAGTTTTGATCATAAGACATTCGCTCCATACCAGGGATTATCCTAGTAAACATTCTCTGAACTACCTCCAACGAAATGATATCCTTCATTCAATAAGCAGACCAAAACTGCTCACAGTACTCCAGATATGATCTTGCCAGCACCTTGTACAGTTCCCTACTTTTGTACTCTAACCTCTTTGGAATAAGGGCCAATATTACATTTGCTATCCTGATTACTTGCTGCAGTTTTCTGTGTTTCATGCACAAGTCGACTCCAAATCCCCTTTGTCACAGCTTTCTGCAAATGTTTCTGTGCTAATTGATATTACTGTATATTACATACACATAACACTACACTGACTGCATTGTGCTGAGAGAGTGACTGACGACCTTTACCAGAGCATCAAATATCACAGTGTCATACACCTACCTAAAATAAACACACATGTCTGACCTTCTATGTAATAATACAAGATTCTATCTTTTCCCTTCAAAGAATGGGAACCGTGTTCCAAAAACAAGAATGCATATAAATACATTATCCCCACATGCTTAGAACATACAACATAGAACATTACAGTGCAGTACAGGCCCTTCAGCCCTCAATGTTGCATCGACCTGTGGAATTAATCTGAAGCCCATCTAACCTACACTATCCATTTTCATCCATATGTTTATCCAATGACCATTTAAATGCCTTTAAAGTTGATGAGTTTAGTACTGTTGCAGGCTTGGCATTCCACACCCTTACTACTCTCAGAGTAAAGAAACTATTTCTGATATCTGTCCTATATCTATCAACCCTCAATTTAAAGCTATGTCCCCTTGTGCTAGTTATCACTATCCGAGGAAAAAAAAAACTGTCCACCCTATCTAACCCTCTGATTATCTTATTAAGTCACCTCTCAAGCTTGTCTCTAACGAAAACAGCCTCAAGTCCCTCAGCCTTTCCTCATAAGACCTTCTCTCCATACCAGGCAACATCCTAGTAGATCTCCTCTGAACCCTTTCCAAAGCTTCCACATCCTTCCTATAATGCGATGACCAGAACTGTACACAATACTCCAAGTGCGGCTGCACCAGAGTTTTGTGCAGCTGCAACATTACCTCATGGTTCCAGAACTCAATCCCTCTACCAATAAAAGCTAACACACCGTATGCCTTTTTAACAACACTATCAACCTGGGTGGCAACTTTCAGGGATCTATGTACATGGACATCAAGACCTCTCTGTTCATCTACCCTACCAAGAATCTTACCATTAGGCCAGTAGTCTTTATTCTTGTTGCTCCTTCCAAAGTGAATCACCTCACACTTTTCCACATTAAACTCCATTTGCCACCTCTCAGCCCAGTTCTGCAGCTTATCTTTGTCCCTGTGTAACCTGCAACATCCTTAGGCACTGTCCACAACTCTACCGACCTTAGTGTCACCTGCAAATTTACTAACCCATCCTTTTACATCCTCATCCAGGTAATTTATAAAAATGACAAACAGCAGTGGCCCCAAAACAGATCCTTGCAGTATTCCACCAGTAAGTGAACTCCAGGATGAACGTTTCCCATCAACCACAACACTCTGTCTTCTTTCAGCGAGCCAGTTTCTGATCCAAACCTCTAAATCACCCTCAATCCCATGCCTTCATATTTTCTGCAATATCCTATCATGGGGAATATTATCAAACACCTTACTGAAATTCATATGCACCACATTAACCGCTTTACCCTCATCTACCAGTTTGGTCACCATCTCAAATAACTCAATAAGGTTTGTGAGGCACAACTTACCCTTCACAAAACTGTGTTGATTAAGTTACTAATCAACTTATTCCTTTCTAGATGATTATAAACCCTATCTCTTAAAATCTTTTCCAACACTTTACCCACAACCGAAATAAGGCTCACTGGTCTATGATTGCCAGGCTTGTCTCTACTCCCCTTCTTGAACAAGGGGACAACATTTGCGATCCTCCAGTCTTCTGGCACTATTCCTGTAGACAATGGTGGTATAAAGATCAAAGCCAAAGGCTCTGCAATCTCTCCCCCGGCTTCCCAGAGAATCCTTGGATAAATCCCATCCGGCCCAGGGGACTTATCCATTTTCACACTTTCCAGAATTGCTAACACATGTGTACCTCAATTCCATCTACTCCAGCAGCCCGTATCTCAGTATTCTCCTCGACAACAATGTCTTTTTCCAGTGTGAAGTCTGATAACAAAATTCAGTTGGCGCTTCTCCTATCTCCTCAGACTCCACGCACAACTTCCCACTACTATCCTTAATTAGCCCTAATCTTACTCTAGTCATTCTTTTATCCCTGATATACCTATAGAAAGCTTTAGGGTTTTCCTTGATCATGCCCCCTCCTCGCTCTTCTTAGCTCTCTCTTTAGGTCTTTCCTAGCTAACTTATAACTCTCAAGTTCCCTAACTAAGCCTTCACATCTCATCCTTACATAAGCCTTTTTGTTCCTCTTGACAAAAGATTCAACTTCTTTAGTAAACCACGGCTCCCTGGCTCGACCGCTTCCTTCCTGCCTGACAGGTATATACTTATCAACGACATGCAGTAGCTGTTCGTTGAAAAAGCTCCACATTTCAATTGTGTCCATCTCCTGCAGTTTCCTTCCACATCCTATGCATTCTTAACCTTGCCTAATCACATCATTCCCTTTCCCCCAGCTATAACTCTTGCCCCGTGGTATATACTTGTCCCTTTCCATCATTAAAATAAACATAACCAATTTGTGGTCACTATCACCAAAGTGCTCACCTACCTCCAAATCTAATCCCCAGCCCAGTTCATTACCCAGTATCAAATACAATGTGGCCTCGCCTCTTGTTGGCCCATCTACATACTGTGTGAGGAAACCAATGGGTTTATTACCTCATAAATCATTATAATATGAAGACTTCTGCATGCTGGTTGACCAAAAATAGAAGTTCCTGATGTAGCAACTGGGTACTATAAAAGGTTTTAGGTGTCCACCCAATGACAATATTGACAGTAACAATGCACACATTGGACAAAAACCGACATATCTAAAGTACTCAAACTAAAGTATTTTCAGTCGATATTTGGAAAGTTAAAGACCCCCATTAGAGCTACCCTGTTTAGATAATATTATGCTGGATGTACAATATGACCAGATTTTTAACAGTTATCATAACTTGATTATATAGTGTTACTCTCTGATGCGCTGTCTATTATCACTGTTAGAATCCCTAAACTGTGGAAGCAGACCCTTCCACTTATCAAGTCTGTACTGACCCTCCGAAGAGCATCCCAACCAGACCCCACCCCCACCCCCTGCCACCATATCCCTGTAACCTTGCATTTCCCATGGCTAATCCACCACCGAGTCTGCAAACTCCTGCACAATATGTGCAGTCTAGCATGGCCATCCTCCTAACCTTTGGCCTGTGGGAGGAAACTGAAGCACATGTGGACACTTGGAAGACCGTACAAACTCCACACAGACAGTTGCCTGAGGGTGGAATCGAATCTGGGTCCCTGGCAGTGAGAGGTAGCAGTGCTAACCACTGAGCCACCATGCTGCTCTCAGTTGGATGATCATTATCTGGCATGATATCTTCAGTAGGTAGGTGAAAGCAAGGACTGCAGATGCTGGAATGTTGGAGTTGATAAAGCATGGCCCTGGAAAAAACACAGCAAGTCACACAGCATCTGAGGAGCAGGAGCGTTGACGTTTCGGGCATAACTGCTGAAGAAAGGTTAAGCCTGAAACGTTGACTCTCTTGCTCCTCAAATGCTACCTGACCTGCTGAGTGTTCTCCAGTGCCACACTTTATCAACTATGATATCTTCAGTATTCCAGATTTGAAGATGCCAGTGTTGGACTGGGGTGTACAAAGTTAAAAATCACACAATACCAGGTTATAGTTTAACAGGTTTAATTGGAAGCACACTAGCTTTCGGAGCGACACTCCTTCATCAGGTGATAGTGGAGGGCTCAATCGTAACACAGAATTTATATTAAAAATTTAGTGTGATGTAACTGAAATTATACATTGAAAAGTTGATTGTCTGTTAAGCCTTATATCTGTTAGAATACAGTGATAGTTTCACTTCTTTCATGTGTAAATCACAAAACCTTTTATTTTAAAGTTGCATTCTCAGGTTAGCTATTAACAATGGTGATAGCTAGACAATATGTTGAAGGTGTTGGCCCCCTGTGTTCTCTGTCTATGACCTGATGTTTAGATTGATTCTAATCTAAAAAGTGAGATAACAGAGTTTTACATAAATTCATGCAGTTTTTGAGCTCAGAGTTCTACATGAATGTATGCAGTTTTTGAGCAAAGTGCAATGTAACTCTGCAAGTACAAATTCACCACACAAAATATAT
>NC_057741.1:7166421-7255847 GCF_004010195.1 Chiloscyllium plagiosum
TGGGTACCGAACTTAGCTATCAGCCTCTGCTCGGCCACTTTTCTCTGCTGCCTGTCCCGAAGTCCACCTTGGAGAATGGTCACCCGAAGGTTTGAGGCTAAATGTCCTGGACCACTGAAGTGTATTCTACCAGATGAAAGGCTTAACAGACAATCAATTTTTCAATGTATAATTTCAGTTACATCACACTGTAAATTTTTGCTATAAATTCTGTGTTACGATCGAGCCCTCCACTATTACCTGGTGAAGGAGCATCACTCCAAAAGCTTCCAATTAAGCCTGTTGGACTATAACCTGGTGTTGTGTGATTTTTAACTTCAGTATTCAAGGCATCATTCCGTAAAATTGCTGGTTGATGGTATGGAGTTCAGATATGTCATCTATTTCTTTACCAAAACTGACCATTGCTTATTACAGTATCATATAGAGTAGGCTAAACACCTGATACAGTATCTTGCTACAAACTCATGTGTTCCTGTTAAAATTTCAAATACTTGTGCCTTATCCTAGCTAAATTTGAGATAACTACATGTTCAACAATCATGCTCCTGTACCATTTTGTCTTTTCTTTCCAACTTTGAATAAAGTACATGTGGTTAAGTGATGACAGGATGTGAGAGAACTGTGCATGCTTGGCTTCAAAACATGAGAGCTTCTGGGGAAGATTAGCAATTATCTTGAGGACTAGCACATAGATTTAACTTAGCTATCCAACATTCTTGACAAATTGCTTTACACTTGAGCATCATAGATTTTATTGTTCAAGCAGTATTTTCTCTGATTACAATGAAGAAAAGGTTGCACTTCGCATTTGCTGCATATGTCTTAGAAGGGTACGCTTGTGTAATGCAGACCATTATCATGTACAATTTGTTGAGGAACGTCAAGCATGCTGAGCATTATGGTCAATGCGTCAACAACTATGGCATCATTGGTGTCTTTAATTTCTCATACGAAAGGGAATTTGATGAATTAGTCAACCACCAGAACTTATTGCATTTGTCAATAAAAAATGTCAAGTGATCTTGCCTCACACACCAAGGGATCTTGTTTGAAGGAGAGGTTTTCGCAATTGTTGAGGTTCATAGAGTGACTCGAAGTTGTAGCCTGGAATCTCTAGTGCTGCAACCAATGGGTTTATTATCTCATGAATCATTATAATATGTAGATTTATACATGGTGGTAGATCAAAAATAGAAGTTCCTGATGTAGCAACCGTGTACTATAAAAGGTTTTAGGTGCCCAGTATTGACATTGATGATGGATAATGCTAATGCAAGTGTTAGCTTATCACATAAGGACTACAACACATTGTGCCAGTTTCCTGAGTACATTTGTTAAGGTAAGTGAGATACTCAAAGAGATGACATTTGCACTTGCACTGCTGTCAATCTTGTTAAATTAACCACATGGACTGACTGACTGGGGTCTGGAAATGGAAAGATTACCAATACTTTTTGACTCCACTAATGTTCTACCACACCATTTTTGGAATATAGGAACATCATTGATATTGTTCCTTAGTTAACTCTTCTTTACATATTGCTGTGGAGTATGGTGTTGATTTTCGGGTTTCCCTGGAAAATTGGACTTATTCCATATTTGAACCTAACATCCTCTCATCGAACATATGTGCCACAAATACTGGGCACAGTCTTGGTGTGAGAGACAAGTAACATCACAAACAAGCTGTTTTATCTGAACCTTTTTGATGATTGCAATAGTTGTTGTCAAGTCAAATATTTGAAGATGTTGCTGACAAGCTGTAATTGCTTTGAATTTGTGTCCTTCTTCTAGCAGTGTATCAATGGTAAATGTTTTGGGCTTGTCAAGAAGTGTGAAGGGTTTAATGGATGTCGAGGCAATGACCAGTTACATAAGTCTTTCAGCTAAGTAATCTTCAGTGAAATCACAGTCTGTGTTTTTGCTTTGATATCTGTCTGTGAATTGATTGATTGATTGTTTCTCCTCTCTGTTGTTGGTAAGACAGGAAATCAATCCTGCACATACTGAAATTGTGCTGAATTTTAAGTCAGTCTTTTAAAATCTGGATCTTTGTGGTAATCATTAGAAAGGTATCAAGGATTATATACATCTTCCAAAGCAGTAATGAATTTGACTGACTGTCTTTCTTTGTCTGTTATTTGTTGAACTAGGAAATAAAGATTGATGTCTTCATTAACAATAGGGGTTCCAACAAAATGCCTTTTTATTCCTGATGAAGGGCTTTTGCCCGAAACGTCGATTTCTAAGCTCCTTGGATGCTGCCTGAACTGCTGTGCTCTTCCAGCACCACTAATCCAGAATCAGGTTTCTAGCATCTGCAGTCATTGTTTTTACATTCGGAGTATAAAACCTGCTAAGATGTTTGCTTTCCATCTCGATTATACTCTTTGTGTTCTTTAAAATCATCAGAATAAAAATCTGGACCGCTAAGCAGTCCTTATCTGATTTTTTATTTGTTGTTAGCTTCTCATTTTTTGTTTCTTGATTTAAAATTTGCCAATTTATGTGCATTGAGAGCAGTCATGCCAAAAAAGATCAAGTTATGCTGTTGCATTTCCCTTTAGTTTATTGGTGTGCCATTTCTGAGGTGCAAGATGCTGTAACCAGTTCATAAAGGTGAAGCTTTATTAATATAGGAATTGGTCATTTAAGAGTTATTTCTGTATTTTGTTCAAAGAGCACTTTGATAGATGAGAACTGTGCTTCATCACCTTTGAGATCATTTCTAGTCAAACAGTTCAGAGATGTTACCACACACTCTGGAGAAGTTGGCTTGAACCTGGGGTTCGTATTTCAGAGGTTGGGACACTATCACTGTACCACATGAGCCCTTTTAACCTACTTTTCCTAATCAACCTGTTCAGAGATTTTTTCATAGAAAATATTTTTCAAAACAACCTGTTTAGGATTGTTATTCAACACCTCTGGAGTAGGTGGGACTTGAATCTAGGCTTGTTGCTCCAGGATTAGGAACACTGCAACTGTGCTACAAGAGGGCCCTCGTACAGCCCCTTTAAATTGCCATCCTTTAAAATGAATCAGATGTGGCTTTTTAAAGAGAGAGACAAGGTATTCTCAAATGTTTCTTCTATGTTAAGGTTAGCTTGCTTTGGAACGAATGGTACTCTTGGTTGTAGTCATAACCTCAGTTCAGAATTCAAGTTGTTGACACGGAATAACTGAGAAAGAAAACAGTCATTGATACTATCACCTTTTTAGTCTTTAGTACTGGCTAACTACCATTAACTTACTACCATCATTGGCTTTTAATTGTAAACTTGTTGACATATGTCATTGTTTCTTAGGCCAAATACCAATAATATGATCTGAATATTTCCCTATATTTTGGTTATGTAATATATGCCACAAAGCTTAGGTTATTTTGGGACAGGTATCTTGAAGTTTGTTAGCTATGCTAACTATTTCCACTCATAGTTGCAAGGAGCGATGAAAGGATCAGATAATTATTTTAGACAGGTGCTACAGAATTGTGAAGGCCTAAGATTTGGATGTAAGTTTGCTCACTGAGCTGGAAAGTTCATTTTCTGATGTTTCGTCATCATTCTAGGTAACATCATCAGTGAGCCTCTATTGAAGCACTGGTGTTAGCAACCCACTTGCTATTTATGTGTTTAGGTTTCCTTGGTTTAGTGACATCATTTCATGTGCTGATGTCATTTCCTTTGGTGACATCATTTCCTGTTCTTTTTCTCAGAGGCCGGTAAATTGTGGTCTAAGTCGATATGTTTGTTGATAGAGTTCCAGTTGGAATGCCATGCTTTAGAAATTCTTGTGTATATGTCTGTTTGGCTTGTCCTAGGATGGATGTGTTGTCCTAGTCGAAGTGGTGTCCTTCTTCATCTGTATGTAAGGATACTAGTGAGAGTGGGTCATGTCTTTTTGTGGCTAGTTGATGTTTATGTATTCTGGTGGCTAGCGTTCTGCATTTTTGCCCAATATAGTGTTTGTTACGGTTCTTGCAAGGTATATTTGTAAATGACGTTCGTTTTGCTTAATTAAAATTGAGGGAATCAAAGGAGAGAAGATCAGTTATTGCAGATATCTACAGATTGCCGAACACTTGCACAATGTAGGGAACAGTATAACAAGAAGAAATGGGTGAGCACTTTTAATACAGGGATGGCATTAATCATAGGTGATTTAAATCTACATATAAATTGAAAAAATCAGATTGGCAATAGTAGCTTTGATGAAGCATTCATAAAATTCTTTTGAGATAGCTTTCTTAGTGCAGTATGTTTTAGAACTAATCAGAGGCTGGCTATACTAGACTTGGTATTGTGTAATGTAACTTGATTAATGAATAATCTCTTCGCAAAACTACCTTCAGGTAATAGTGATAATAATTTGATTAAATTTTGTTCCAGTTTCAGAGAAAGGACATTAGATCGTAAACTAATATTTTAAACATAAAATTGTGTAACAGTGTGTGTGAAAACTAAGTTAGCTGAGGTGGACTGGGATATTACACGAGCAGATGTGCCAGTATTGAAGCAATGACAAATATTTAAAGGGATAATTCAGGATACTTAGAGCATGAAGATTCTTATAATAAAGAAAAATTCAAACTCATCATCCATGGCTAACTAAAGGTGTTAAGGAAAGCAAACTTAAGGCAAAAGTATAAAATGAGGTGAGTAAATGTGTAGATGACACAAGATAGACTGATATAGACAGGTTAAGTAAATGGGCAAGAATCTAGCAGATTGCCTATAATGTGGGCAAATGTGAAGTGGTTCACTTTGACAGAAAGAATGAATAAAAGTAGAATTAATAAATAAAAGGTGAACGGCTACAAAACAATGAGTTGCATAGGGATATAGGTGTTCTCATGCATAAGACATGAAAACTTAACATGTCGGTGCAGTATAGATTAAGAAAGCTAATCGACTGCTGCCCTTTATTATGAGAGGAACTGAACATAAAAGTAAGGCTATTGTGCTTCAGTTACATAAGACAATTGGTAAGAACACATCTTGACTACACTGTGCAGTTTTGGTATTCTTATGTGAGGAAGGATGTAAACATGTTGAAGGTGGTTCAGAGGAAGCTTTTATTGGGTTTGATAACAGGAGTGAGCAGATTGTTTTATGTGAAACAATTGGGCAGGCTGGTCATGTTTTCACTAGGAGTGAAGAAGACCAAGGGCTGATCTGATTGAAGTTTATAAAATCCTGACCGGTCTTGAAAGCGTGGCTATGGAAAGGATGTTTCGTCTTGTGCTTGAGTTCAGAACCAAGAGCCTCTGTTTTAAAACTAAGATCACCCCTTTAGGACAGAGATAAGGCTTTTTTTCCCTTAGAGAGTTGTGTGATTTTGGAATTCTCTGCCTCAGAAGTTGGTGGAAGCAAGGTCATTGAATATTTTGAACACAAAAGTAGATTGATCGTTGTTAGGCAAGGGATCAAAGACGACCAGGAATAGATGACATTGTGGAATTCAGAACACAAAGAAATCAAGCACGACGTTACAGAATGGCAGAACAAGTTGGAAGGACCAAATGGCCTCGTCCTGTGCTTAGTTCACATATTCATAAAAGAGTAAATTTAGACAAAGCTGCTGAAAGAATCACTCCATCACAAATGCTGCCTAATTCCAACTCTGTAACAAACACCACAGTTTTATCTTGTATTTTAAATTAATACTGCTAACTGCAGATTGAGATACCAGCCTCCAGTATCTCTGGGATGAGGGTGTCTGCACTGACCCTGAGGATGTCTACCCCTTGTCTCTGTGAAAGCTCTTTAGCTCCTTACATACAATAACATTTCCTCATTTATGTTGATCCACAGTAGATTCTCAGCTGTAGATCTCTCACACTGTGACTAAGACCTCTCTTTCTAACATGCTCATTTCGATTTGAGTCTTCTCTCTTGCCAGTGTCAGAATCATGTGATCAGTTGCATTATTATATTTTACGTGAATCTCGATATACCATATCAAGTCTCCCCAAGTTTCTCTCTACTTGAGGTCTACTTTATTCTAGTTGTTTTCTTCTGCCTACTTGCATTGCTTTTGTGATCATTTCCATCATTATTACCATTATCAGTGTTATCAGCATTATTCGCATCTTCCATTGCCATATACAGCTCTCTAGTGTAAAGTCTAAAACTTCTCTCTTCACATGGTTCTGTCTTACAGATATTACACTTGTGTATTGAATGTATATGTATCACATTGCAGCATAATTAAAGCTTTGTGAACTGCTGCTGAAAACCTCATTCATGACTTTGTTAGCTCCAAACATGCCTATTCCAAAGCTGCCCTGAGCAGTCCCCTAACATACATTATGCCTTACAGAACATAGAACATTACAGCATAGTACAGGCCCTTCAGCCCTCAATGTTGCACTGACCTGTGGAACCAATCTGATGCCCATCTAACCTACACTATTCCATTTTCATCCATATGTTTTTCCAATGACCAATTAAATTCCCTTTAAAGTTGGCAAGTCTACTACTGTTGCAGGCAATGTGTTCCATGCCCCTACCACTCTGAGTAAAGAAACTACCTCTGACATCTGTCCTATATCTATCACCCCTCAATTTAAAGCTATGTCCCCTCGTGCTAGCCATCATCATCATTCACAGAGTAATAGAGATGTACAGCACGGAAACAGACCTTTCAGTCCAACCCGTCCATGCCGACCAGATATCTCAACCCAATCTAGTCCCATCTGCCAGCACCCCACCCATATCCCTCCAAACCCGTCCTATTCATATATCCATCCAAATGCCTCTTAAATGTTGCAATTGTACCAGCCTCCACCACTTCCTCTGGCAGCTCATTCCATACACGTACCGCCCTCTGTGTGAAAACGTTGCCCCGTAAGTCACTTTTATATCTTTCCCCTCTCACCCTAAGCCTATGCCCTCTAGTTCTGGACTCCCCAACCCCAGGGAAAAGACTTTGTCTATTTATCCTATCCATGCCCCTCATAATTTTGTAAACCTCTATAAGGTCACCCCTCAGCTTCTGACACTCCAGGGAAAACAGCTCCAGTCTGTTCAGCCTCTCCCTATAGCTCAAATCCTCCAACCCTGGCAACATGCTTGTAAATCTTTTCTGAACCCTTTCAAGTTTCACAACATCTTTCCAATAGGAAGGAGACGAGAATTGCACGCAATATTCCAACAGTGGCCTGTCACCTGATGAAGGAATGTTGCTCCGAAAGCTAGTGTGCTTCCAATTAAACCTGTTGGATTATAACCTGGTGTTGTGTGATGTTTAACCTTTATAAAATAAAGGGTAGCATTGTAAAGGGTGTGCACTAGCAGAGAGACCACGGTGCATTAGTTATTAAAGCAACAGGACAAGTAGAGAGCATTGTTACAAAAAAGTAGACTGAATACTAGACTTCTTATTCACAACCATAGAGTATCACAGCAGACAGCTTCTGAACATGCATCAGTTTACGAGTTGGACCTAGTTTATTGTATACAGTTCTAACACCATGTTTTGGAAAGGATATGAATGCATTGGAGAGAGTACACAATGAGTTTACAGAAATGATTCCAGAGATGAGAACTTTTGTTTTGAGGACAGATAGGAGAAGTGGGGAATTTTCTCCTTGGAGAGGTAATGGCTGAGGGGAAATTTAAGATTAGGTAAGTCTTTTTCACACAGTGAGTGGTTTGGATTTAAAGTGCACTGTCCAAAAGCATGGTGAAGACAGGCTCAATTGAGGCATTCGAATGGTTATTAAATAGAAACAACTTGCAGGATCATGGGGAAAAGGCAGGAGCTTGGCTTAAATAAAAGTGTTCAGACAGCCAGTGCGAATATGAGGGGCCAAATGTACTCCTTCTGCATTGTATCCATTCTGTGATTCATCTGTAAAGCAGCATATGTGCAGGAAAGAATGTAGGTAAAGGCAGATGTGGTCTCAAAAACAATAATCAACACACTTACCAAGTATGATATTGAGAAACAGAGTGAAGTGTGGTGCTTACTTGGTTAGGAGAACATCAATGTTTCCGCATCCCCTCAGGAACTTTCCTAGTCTTTTCCTCTGAGACTCGGGATTTTAACATTGTACGGGGTGAGGAGCCTAATGCCAGGCATGCCTTCACCTGTACGGGCTCTCACTACCCTGTTCTGGGCTTTCCTCTCCTGTATTAATGGAAGGGAGGAATTGAGTGAGATGAAAGTGGGTGGTACAGCTGTTAGTTGGGGGAAAGGTTGTGAGCTATCCTGAGGAGTGAATAGACAGTGCAAAGGTCATTCAGAGTTAGTTAAAAATTGGTTAGGGGAGTTCAGATGAGGGAAGATGTTGCTAAGAGCTGCAGAGCATGAGCCATGTTGGGAGGTGGATGCAGTAGCAGAGATAGAGTGAGTATGAGGTAGCAGAGAGAAAAGTGTGACACTCTCCCTTGTGCAGCAGAGTAATAAGAGGTACAGTTAGTAAATTTGCAGATGACACCAAAATTAGAGGTGTAGCGGACAGTGAAGAAGGTTACCTCAGATTATAACAGGATCTGGACCAGATGGGCCAATGGGCTGAGAAGTGGCAGATGGAGTTTAATTCAGATAAATGCAAATTGCTGCATTTTGGGAAAGCAAATCTTAGCAGGACTTGTACACGTAATGGTAAAGTCCTAGGGAGTGATGCTGAACAAAGAGACCTTGAAAGTGGAGTCGCAGGTAGATAGGATAGTGAAGAAGGCATTTAGTATGCTTTCGTTTAACGGTCAGAGTATTGAGTAAAGGACATTGGTTAGGCCACTGTTGGACTATTGCGTGCAATTCTGGTCTCCTTCCTATCGGAAAGATGTTGTAAAACTTGAAAGGGTTCAGAAAAGATTTACAAGGATGTTGTCAGGGTTGGAGGATTTGAGCTATAGGGAGAGGCTGAATAGGCTGGGGCTGTTTTCCCTGGAGCGTCAGAGACTGAGGGGTGACCTTGTAGAGGTTTACAAAATTATGAGGGGCATGAATAGGATAAATAGACAAAATCTTTTCCCTGGGTTGGGGGAGTCCAGAACTAGAGGGCATGGGTTTAGGGTGAGAGGGGAAAGATATAAAAGGGACCCAAGGACAAATTTTTCATGCAGAGATAAGAAATGATCTGCCAGAGGATGTGATGGAGGCTGGTACAATTGCAACAGTTAAGAGGCATCTGGATGGGTATATGAATAGGAAGGGTTTGGAGGGATATGGGCCGGGTGCTGGCAGGTGGGACTAGATTGGGTTGGGATAACTGGTCGTCATGGACGGGTTAGACCGAAGGATTTGTTTCCGCGCTGTACATCTCTATGACTCTAAGTGATCAACTTTCTTACAACACTGCTAGCCATTCATCCAGACTTTAGAGATGACACTGACCGGCATGGTAACCACAGCCCAGGCTCCCAGGGACTCACGGTGTGGCCTCCACAGCTGGCCCTCTAAGAAAAGGACTCCTTTCCTTTGCCCCACTCTGTTGACCAGGAACTCCCAATCCCTCTTGGGCAATTGTGGTGCCATCTTCTCCTTCTCAGATGTGAAAACATCCTTGACTTAACAGTTTTAGAATGCCAGTGCTTTTCTAAGTGCACAGCAGCCCCATAAAGATAACACAGGCACAAAGGATGTTGCATATCTGCCAAGTGGCCAGTTGTTCTGGGAACAGGGGATGGTAAGGTGGCGCTGCATTTGAATGTGATGGGCACTGTAGGGATGGGATAAGTAGTCTGAGAGGCAGGTTTGGTAAGATACAATGAGAAAACTAACTAGGCCTCACAGCAAAAAAAAACCCTCTTAAAAACTCAAAGCAATTTGGGCATACCAAAAAAATGTAAGATTATAAAAAAAGCCAAGAGGCTTAATCTATCACCTGTTAATTCTATCCACAATTATAGTAAATAAAACATTAGAACACAAAGTCTTTTTCAATATACTGAGGTTAGTTTTTCCTCACCACTTTAAACAGCTGTTGTGAGACCAACAAATCTGCAAGCTTTGACCTTAAAAATGAGTCACGATTATCATTCCTGTGATCGGAATGTTGGTATTGGTTTTTTTTAAAAAGCACAGGAAGATTCTGGAAATCTCACAAAGCTGCTATGTCCCCCTGCGCTACTTCAAGGGGCCTGTGAGCTTGGATGATCCTCACTCCTTCTCCATGGTTTCTTCCTCTGGGATAGCCTGAGGTAAATCGCGTATGTACAGTAAACAGGCCGTCCATGTTAAGATCTGGAGGAAGCATAAAATGAAAGAAGCCCCCCCCTAGGTATAATTGTAGGAGAGTGGATAAATTTAGGATTCAGCCAGATGTTACTTTAGTGAATTCAGTGCAGTCTACAAAGCCAACTGTATACTTGCTGAACTTTCCACTTTGGTTTGAGTGTATTTACAGACAGGTTATAATGCAGCCAGATGGCAAACACAAAGTAAATACTACAGGGAAAGTGCAGGGAAGTGGGACAAGATGCATGGAATTTTAAAAGAGCCAGCAGAGAGGCAATGGGCTAAATTACCTCATGCTGTGAGTCCTTCACCATTGTACCTTACTGCTCTCTCTAACTTGCCACATCAATTTGAGTTAAATTAACAACATAGGATAACTTTTCTCCCTCCACGTTTTACCCTGAGAGAGAAAGGTTTCAGCACATCAGTGCAAGTTGAATTTAAACCCAAGTCAGGAGGTCAAAGCAAAGCACCATTGGACATGAAGAGGATTTTCTGTCCATTTTCTTACTTACAGGGATGTCATCTTTGTGCTCCAGCAGCAGAACATTTTATGGAAGCTGCCGAACTGCTTTGCTCTTAAACAAATGGTGTCTTCAAACTGCGGGTTTGAAAAATGGCAAACCTTTCCCAGTCAAGGCAAAGGTAGTGACTGAAGATTTACAAACAATTGCAGATGTTCAACCTTATGCATAGACAATACTTCTCTGTTGTCATGCTATGCTCTGACAATCTGCCCCAGAGATTAAATAGAGCAAAGTCCAGAGTGCAATGAGCCACAGTACAGAGCAGATGTGCTTTAAGTTTAAACACATCTGCAATAAACAGAAGTATTTATTATTTTGAGTTTCATTATTTTAAGAACACTTGATTTGTATTCACAATCTAGAAAGATACATTAGCTGCAGCCTTGATAAGATTATTTTAGAATTTGTTACCATTGCAATAATATTAGAATATTTGTTCTCATTAGTATCTCACACTGAAGGATATGAATGACTCAGGGTTATTTTTATTTATGCTAATTATGAATGCATATGTCTTTTTTTTTTTGGCCCTTTCAAAACACAGCCCTTGGAAGAATTTTACACTTAGACTCTAAAACGCCATTGTGGCTGTTACAAGATCAGCATCATCAAAGTGACAATTTCAGGTGTCCAGTGTTTTTGGATTAATATATTGACAATTAGTTTGTCAATAATGAAGTTTACATTTTATACTCAGAGTTAAAATACCAGGGGATGACCTGACTGTATCTTATTCTGCATTATGTGAGAGTCTGGATTTAGAAATTCCTATTTATCTTCACTGCTTGGAGCATTTTAGGCATGGGAAGAGTCTATATTAACCTATTGGGACTTCCAATTATGTTCAACCTTGATACATTCACTTGAGTCATCGATCTTACTGAATTCCAAGCACTGCTTCCACATTCAGTGAATCACAACTGGTAAGATTGCCCTTGTTTCAACAAACACACAGATTTAGTGCTATAAATTTAGTTCCATGTGGTGTCAAAAGGACAATTTAATTTTAAAATTGACAGATTATTTTCTCTTGAGTTAGACAGATTCAGATGTGACTGCAACTCACCCTGCAGGATTGGATTAGGTTAAGATTTCTCAGTAATAACTGCTGTCATCTCTGGGAGCTGTCAGTAAATAACAGTGATAGCAACAATGAGCTCTTCTGCTTACCGTGGATCAATTCTTGCTGTCAATTACTGTTCACTGCATGACTGACTGGACAGAAGTGAGAGTAAAATTTGCCTAAGATTATGTCGGGAAGAGGCAAAGAAGCAGACGGTTCATTCCAGACATGTAGACTTCCCTTGGATTCTCCTCATCTGAATTTGCCATTGTGACCATCTGTTCCTTTCTCCAGCAAATACTTGCGCAACTTAAATGTTCCTTTACCATGTGCTCGAACTTCTCTGTATGGCTTAAAAATGTGTTGCTGGAAAAGCGCAGCAGGTCAGGCAGCATCAAAGGAACAGGAGAATCGACATTTCGGGCATAAGCCCTTCTTCAGGATTCTCCTGCTCCTGGGATGCTGTCTGACCTGCTGCACTTTTCCAGCAACACATTTTTCAGCTCTGATCTCCAGCATCTGCAGTCCTCACTTTCTTCTCTGTATGGCCTCAAGTATTACTTTCTTACCACTCTGGAAAGAAATTTCTATTGAATTCCCTATCGGATTTTTGATGACTACCTAATATTGATGACCTCAATTTATTTCTTCACCACAAGTGGAAATATTCTCTCTGTATTCACTGTTAACAAAACGTTTCATGATTTTAAAGACCTCTATTAGATTATCTCTAATAACAATAAGCCCCTTAACTGAAGTTGATTAACTTAGTACATATGAGTCTTCAAAATTTGTGAGAAGATTTGTAGCTCGGGTGCTCGTTGTTGTGGTTCTGTTCGCCGAGCTGGGAATTTGTGTTGCAGACGTTTCGTCCCCTGTCTCGGTGACATCCTCAGTGCTTGGGAGCCTCCTGTGAAGTGCTTCTGTGATCTTTCCTCCGGCATTTGTAGTGGTTTGAATCTGCCGCTTCCGGTTGTCTTGATAGAGGTGAACAGTGCCGTTACATCGAATGAGACCATGGTTTCTTCCTTGTCTATGTGTATATTTCTGATGATGTCCAAGAATTCCTGTGTTGATTGTATAGAGTGTCTGGATCCGCTGATCAGGTGTTTCAGTTTCTGCTGTAGTTCTTTAGCCAGTTTGTGTGATGGTGTCCCTGGTAGCGATACTATGGGTCTGAGTGGGATGACAACCGGAAGCGGCAGAGACAATCCACTATAAATGCCGGAGGAAAGATCACAGAAGCGCTTCACAGGAGGCTCCCAAGCACTGAGGATGTCACCTAGACAGGGTACGAAACGTCTGCAACACAAATTCCCAGCTCGGCGAACAGAACCACAACATATGAGTGTATTCCATTTTGTGTTTTAGATGTATACAGTTCAAATGAAATGCTGACCAGTCACAGATATGACCATCTCTGAACACATCCTTTTAGCATTCACAACATAAGTCCTCCTCCACACCCCGACCTGACCTCTTTCTGTATCCTCCCATGGGGAAAAATAGACTATCACCCAATTCACATCATTTTCAAAATGCCAACTTTTGCCCTTTGCTTGCCACAATATACCTGCGGCTACTGATTTGCTCAACTGGTGTAGTAATTGGAACCAGGTGGACCTCATTGACTACGAGGTTCTTGATTGGGATTGTTAACCTGGGCCAATCAGGGAAGTGTTGGCTGACCAATATATAACCAGGAGATTAGAATCTCCTCGGTTAAGGACTGACCCTGAGCTGGCTAGCCACAGTCAGTGTACTGTGCACTAGTAAATAAAGGATGACTTGGTGATAGGAACGGGCCTCTGCGCAATTATTTCAACTGGACCATCGGCTCCACTGCTCCCAATGAAACCATTATCTCTTTCATTTTGAATATTCTCTCTAGCTATTACCCTGATATGACTATCGATTCTGCCTCCTTAAGTCCAAGACATGTTGAATATAAAGGATATCTATTTACCCATTCACTGGACCAGATCTGGCTGTACTACGTAAAACACTGTCAAATCCTACTGTCATCTGCTAAAAATGCTCACTATTTCACTATCATCATGAAATGTAAAGATCACTCCTGATTTCTTTAATGTGAACATTTCCTTCAACAACTCTCCTCTGTCTCCTCCACGCTCACCTCAAACAATTCATGTGCAGTGTAAACACTCCCCCATCATACTTAAGTGCAGAACCATGTGACCACATATCATGTATATGTTGAAAAGAACTCAGAGGATGTGAAGAATAATGTTTTCTATAACAAAACTATTCCAAGCTAAATGAAGATGGCATATGCTTCCCTGAATGTAATAACTTTTCTTAAGAAACATGCAAATCTTGCAAAGGAGCAGTTAGATCCCAAGCTGAGAAGACAGTTTGAAAAGTCTATGCCCTACAGTCAATTTGGATTTAATTACTTCTTGAACATATGTAGGAAGTAACCATAGCTACCATGAAAGCATGGGATAGGAAGAGTTTGCAGCCTTCTCCAATTTTCATGCAGTGATGATTTTTGCAGTGATGGAGATCAGCCACTTCCCAATTATACACTGGCAATACTTGTGCTTACTCAAGGCTCCTGGATCTGTGCCTGTTAGAAGCCTGGCTCCAAATAAAGAGTCATCCATTCGCAAAATCCACAGTGAGAATCCGAACAGATGTGGTAAGAGGAACAGGATATAATTAAGATCTAATTGTGGTCAAAGCTCTGCTTTTAAATAAAATGTGAAAGCTACCACAATGAAGTAACAGTGAAGAAATCAAAATGCAGCCGAGAGATTACGTGAGGTCACCAGCCTCATATCAGGATTGGGAAACTAACCACATTTTTGGAGAAATGACAAACCACCAACACAAAGAACTCCAGAAAGAGCAAACAGTTTGTTTCCTGGTAGCTTGAAAGCAGCTTAGGTGGTAATTGCAGATTGAGTTCCGATGGAATTTCAGGGCCCCATAAAATGGCATTGAAAGTGTGAAATCTGGATTTATAGTGGCAGTGGACCCAGTGGTCTGGAGACCTACTTCCAATGCAGTCTGCATGGTGACCCACTCTGAGAGGGCACTTGTGTGGTAATTGTATGCACCCAACAATTGGCCAGCTCATGGTGTCAACAACCTCAATAACTGATTGATATAAAATTAACAATGTTGAACCACACAGATCCATCAATGTATTTACATGTGTACTTCAATGAGTTAGAACTCCTCCTAGAATTATATGAAGGGCCATGTACCCAAAGGGCAGTAAAGGTCAGTTAGACTGCATCTTACTGCATCAGAGCGTCTTTGGCAATGCTGTGGTTAATTTCTGGTGAGCTCTTCACAGAGAGGTCAGGGAGCAGGTAACCTGTACACTGAAAAGATGCAACAGGTTTATGGGAAGCTGTGTGCTCTTAGTTCCTCTTTGTGTGGGAATTGAGCTAAAGGCTGTGGCAGGGCAAACTATACATAAGGCTGTCTGTCAAGTTGAAGCCAGACTACTTCATGCCCCTCGAGAGTAACAGGAGGCCATCCAGCAGGCCAGCCAATGAACCCATTATCTCAGTGTATCTGCCTGTCAGCATTATCCTGTATGCCACCTCATCAGATGTGTCACTCCAGCATACTTCAGCTGTGACTTGACATACTGGAAGCTGTTAGGAGAAAGTGAGGATTGTGGGTGCTGGACAGTCAAAGTTGAAAAGGGTGGACTGGAAAAGCACAATGGGTCAGGCAGAATCCGAGGAGCAGGTGAGTCAATATTTCGGGCTTATGCCCAACTCTCCTGCTCCAAGGATGCTGTTTGACCTGCTGTGCTGCTCCAGCCCCACCCTTTTTGACACTGAAAGCTGTTACATGACCTATCCTTACTCTTGGTCTAGTTGGAGTCCACTGATGCTTTGCCATTCACTAGGTGCAAACCTTAATTATTTACTGACCCGTGAGCTGTATGTACTGCCAGTATCTGTGGAAGGGGCCTTGTCAATTGACAAGGCTTCTTCTTCAGTGCAGTGCAGGAGCTGTCTCATCCTTCTGGGACTATAGCAGCTCTTGGGAGTCTGAGATCAGAAAGTCAGAAGTGGAAGGTTAAAGTGTAGGAAGGGGATCGGTGTGGAAAGCAATGGATTAGCAGCTTTTACATCATGCCAGATAACAGGATAAGGGGAAATTTGGAGTTGAAATGGGCCAATAAGGCACAAACATATCATCATTATTAATATTCTTAGTGTTGGTATTTACTAAATTGTCTGATACCCCAGCCCCATTATATGGAAGGCAATCTCCTCTGTAGGGTTCAAGAGATGCTAGTACCCTTGTCCCTCATCAGTTCTGCCCTAATTCCTTATAAAATGTGTACATGGTCCTTCCAGAGAGAGAGGATAGAATACCAGTAATTCTGTTGTACTGTATGCAAAGCTTTGTACCTGACTAGCTAGAAACATGTAGAAACACTAACTGGATGGGAGGTTGGCACATTGGCATGTGTGTAATGTGATGATAGAATACTTGGGTATTAGATGCATGTCCTGAGTGCTAGGGACTGCTACACTGGGTGGGTTTTGTGCAAGTGGTGCATTGAACAACATGAGAAGCCAGTGGTGCAGACATATGGGAAAAAAAGATGTATTCACTCACATTGATCACCAGTGTCAGAACATGGAACTTTCCTGTGATATTGCTGACAGGACCTTATATTCCTGCTCCCACCCTCACTCGAGTGAGCTTCTGGAGAGCCTTCTGGCTCCTCACCAAAACATGGCCTCCCTCCTCTTGGTCACATTCATCAGCAAGGCCTCTATTGCTGCATTCTTGAACTTGGTAGCCATCTCTCAGCCCTGATGCTGCATTTGAGAAGTTCCCACATGCAACTCATGTCAGAGCAATAGTCACCAGCACTGGGGCAGAAAGGAGCACATGTTGTGTCCAGACAAATGACAGTGTTTTTAACGAGGCATAAAGCATCAGGATTTCTTCCTGCCCGTCTCACCATCAAGGATGTGGTGAGGTCATAAGCCATGATTCTCAGTGCCCAAAAATGGATCATAAATCATTTTTAGCTCTGACGGTATGAAAGGATTATAAGATATTCTTCCAAAGATAATTTTTTAAGATAAACTAGAGTTAAGATTACATTAGATTTTAAATTAGATTACTTAGTGTGGAAACAGGCCCTTCGGCCCAACAAGTCCACACCAACCCGCCGAAGCGCAACCCACCCATACCCCTACATTTACCCCTTACCTAACACTACTGGCAATTTAGCATGGCCAATTCACCTGATGAGCTGGTTTTAGGCAATAGAGCAGGGTATTGAGTATTGATTCTTAAACCAAATCACAAATTCAATTTTCTCACATGACTTCAACTGCATTAGTTGTGGGTTTTTTTCAGTTCTTGGCTGAATCATTGGATGAAAGGATATGTGTGAGGCTCTATATAACTGTAATGTGTATTCAGATTTGTACCTTGCTTTGTTTAATATATATGAGGCTTGGCCTCTGAGATGGTTTCATTAATTAAAGCAATGAGTGTTTCATTACAAAGACCTAAATAGACCATACTTTTCTGCAATCTATTATGAGTTATCGGGCACTACATATTGCTTGTGTTAAAAAAGGAAACTCTTATTCCTGATTGCTGCTCAGTGATCTTGGGTAGAAGGATGGACACGCAGGACTGAAATTTCCTCTGTTGTTGCACCCTAATTCAAATGAAACTGTGACAACAAATTAAGCAGAGGCCTATCGTTGGGTAACCACTCCAAACTCTTGCCCACTGTTGTGTTATGTCTCTCCATTACAATGCTGGGCACCTTTTTAGATACAATCATCTGACGGCATAAAAGTCTCAGAGTCCATCTCGTAGGAACCACTTGAAGCATGACATGCTGATAGAAATGGGTAACGCTTTGTAATTCAGTGGTTAATATTATCCCAAGCATGTGGGTCCCTGTGATTGTAACACATGTCTCTATCAGGAGCTATAACAAGCATCTGTCAAATTGTTCAATACTGTGCTACCCATATGTAATTCTTATGTTGCGGGCACAAACATCTGTCTTGCTGAAACCAAAAGAGAAAATGCTGGAAAATCTCAGCAGGTCTGGCAGCATCTGTAAGGAGAGAAAAGAGCTGACATTTTGAGTCTAACTGACCCTTTGCCAAAGATGAATCAGGTTCAGGTACACTGCTGGAAGCAAAGTCTGTATCATGATGACAGGTCGGGAAATAGGACTTGACAAAATACTAGATTTTTCTACCCATTGCCACTGCCCTACCAACCCTAAAGCTCACCTGGAGAAGGCTAGTACTGGCCCCCTGGAACATTGGCAGCTATTCAGTTATCTGTAAGAATAATAGCATAGTAATATTAGGGGATTTTAACTTTCCAAAAATAGACTGAGACTGCCGTAGTGTTTAAGAACTTGGATGGAGATCAAATTTGTTAAGTCTGTACAAGAAAATTTTCTGATCCAGTATGTGGATATACTTACGAGAGAAGGAGAAAAATCTGACCTGTTAGTAGAAAAAAAGACAGGGCAGGTGACTGAGGTGTCAGTGGGGGAGCACTTTGGGGCGAGTGATCATAATTTTATTAGTTTTAAAATAGTGACGGAAAAGGATAGACTGGATCTAAAAGCTAAAGTTCTAAATTGGAGGAAGGCCAATTTTGATGGTATTGGGCAAGAACGTT
Source organism: Chiloscyllium plagiosum (assembly GCF_004010195.1). Classification (NCBI taxonomy): domain Eukaryota; kingdom Metazoa; phylum Chordata; class Chondrichthyes; order Orectolobiformes; family Hemiscylliidae; genus Chiloscyllium; species Chiloscyllium plagiosum. The sequence continues at coordinate 7,184,878 of NC_057741.1, forward strand.
CAAAGTTTGGTTGGGGACGGATATTCGCAAGTGAGGGAACAGCTGGAAAATGGAAAGCCTTCAAAGATAAGGTAATAGGAGTCCAGAGACAGTATGTTCCTGTTAGGGTGAAGGGCAAGGCTGATAGGTGTAGGGAGTGAGTTTTGGTCAAGAAAAAGAAGGAAGCTTATGTCAGGTATAGACAGCAGGGATTGAGTGAATCCCTAAAAGACTATAACAGCAATAGAAGTATACTTAAGAGGGAAATTAGGAGGTCAAAATTGGTATTTGAGATAGCTTTGGCAAATAGGGTTAAGGAGAATTGAAGAGGATTCTACAAATACAATAAGAACAAAAGGGTAACTAGTTAGAGAATAGGCCCCCTTAAAGATGAGCAAGGCCGCCTTTGTGTGGAACCGCAGGAGCTGGTGGAGATACTAAACGAGTATTTTGCATCAGTGCTTACTGTGGAAAAGGATACTGAAGCCAGAGAACTTGGGAAAATAAAAAGCCACAATTTGAAAAATGTACATATTACAGAGGAGGAAGTGGTGGTTATCTTAAAACATATAAAGGTGGATACATCCCAGGTACCTGATCAGGTGTACCCTGAAACTCTATGGGAAGCTAGGGAAGTGATTGTTGGGCCCCTTGATTAGATATTTGTATCATCAATAGCCACAGGTGAGGTGCCAGAAGACTGAAGGTTGGCTAACATGGTGCCACTATTTAAGAAATGTAGTAAGAAAAAGCCAGGGAACTATAGGCCGGTGAGCCTGACATCGGTAGTAGGCAAGTTGTTGGAGGAGATCCTGAGGGGCCGAATTTACATGCATTTGGAAAGGCAAGAACTGATTAGGGATAATCCACATGGTTTTTGTGCGTGGGAAATCATGTCTCACAAACTTGATTGACTGTTTTTGAAGAAGTAACAAAGAGGATTGATGAAAGCAAAGTGGTGGACATGATCTATATCGACTTCAGTAAGGCATTTGACAAGGTTCCTCATGCTAGACTGGTTAGCAAGGTTAGATCTCATGGAATACGGGGAATTATTATTTCACATTATACATTACTCACTATAATGAATATCTAGCCATTTGGATACAGACCTGGCTCCACGTTAGGATTCAGAGGGTGATGGTGAAAGGTTGTTTTTCAAACTGGAGGCCTGTGAGCAGTGGTGTGCCACAAGGATCGGTGCTGGGTCCGCTGCTTTTCATCATTTATAGCAATGATTTGGATGTGAACATAAGAGGTATAGTTAATAAGCTTTCAGATGACACCAAAATTGGAGATGTAGTGGACAGTGAAGAAGGTTACCTCAGACTACAATGGGATCTTGGTCAGATGAGCCAATGGGCCGAGGAGTGGCAGATGGAGTTTAATTTAGATAACTGTGAGGTGCTGCATTTTGGAAAGGCATATCAGGATAGGACGTTTACACTTAATGGTAAGGTCCTGGGGAGTGTGGCTGAGCAAAGAGATCTTGGAGTACAGATTCATAGTTCCTTGAAAGTGGAGTTGCAGGTAGGTAGGATAGTGAAGAAGGCGTTTAGTATGCTTGCTTTTAATGGCCAGGACATTGAGTATAGGAGTTGGGAGGTCATTTTGCAGCTTTACCGTACATTGGTTAGGCCACTTTTGGAATATTGCATTTAATTCTGCACTCCCTGCAAGGATGTTGAGAAACCTGAAAGGGTTCAGAAAAGATTTACAAGCAAGTTGACAGAGTTGGAGAGTTTGAGCTGTAGGGAGAGGCTGAACAGGTTGGGGCTGTATTCTCTGGAGCGTGGAAGGCTGAGCGTGACCTTACAGAGGTTTATAAAATGATGAGGGGTGTGGATAGGGTGAATAACTAAGGTCTTTTTCCACAGTGGGGGCAGACCAGAATGAGAGGGCATAGGTTTAAGTTGAGAGGCTAGAGTTTTAAATGGGACCTGAGGGGCAACATTTTCACACAGATGGTGGTGTGTGTATGGAATGAGCTGCCAGAGGGAGTGGTGGAGTCTGATATAATTACAATTTTTAAAAGGCATCTGGATGGGTATATGAATTGGGAGGGTTTAGAGAGATATGTGCTGAATGCTGGCAAATGGGACTAGATTAAGTTAGGATATCTGGTCGGCATGAATGAATTGGACCGAAGGGTTTGTTTCCATGCTGTACAGTCATAGAGCCAGAGAGATATACAGCACAGAAACAGACCCTTCAGTCCAACTCATCCAAGCCAACCAGATCTAATCCCAACCTAATCTAGTCCCATTTGACAGCACTTGGCACATAACTCTCTAAACCTTTCATATTCATATATCCATCCAAATGCCTTTTAAATGTTGTAATTGTACCAGCCTCCACCACTTCCTCTGGCAGCTCATTCCATACACACACCACCTTCAGTGTGAAAAAGTAGCCCCTTAGATCCCTTTTAAATGTTTCCCCTCTCACCCTAGACCTATGCCCTCTAGTTCTGGACTCCCCCAGTCCAGAGAAAAGACTTTGTCTATTTACTGTATCTATGTCCCTTATGATTTTATAAACCTCTACAAGGTCACCCCTCAACCTTCGATGCTCCAGGGAAAACAGCCCCAGCTTTTTCACCCTCTCCCTGTAGCTCAAATCCTCCAACCCTGACAAGTTCTCGTAGATCTTTTCTGATTCTATGACTCTAGTCTCCTAAGTTAAGAGTAAAAATCACACAACACCAGGTTATAGTCCAATAGGTTTGTTTGGAAGTACTAGCTTTTGAAGCATTGCACCTTCATCAAGTAGCTGTGCAGCAGGATCATAAGACACAGAATTTCCACATCCAAGTTAAAAGTGGAGAATGTCTCTACCCCCAAATAGGCCCAGACCACGAACTGGTCCAACCACTGTCTAAAGTAAAATTTCTCCTATCCTCTTCCAGGCTCTGCCATCTCCTAATATTTCCCTTCACCATTTTCAGTGTCTCCTCTTTTCTGCAGTGTTATTAATTATGGCGATGGCGGTTTCTGACTGGGAATTGATCCTGCAAACTTTATTAACATTGATCATTAAATCCATTGGGAGATAAGCCAGGAAGGACTTGCTCCCAACATTTGCAACAGGAGTTCACGTCCCACTCAAGTGTGGTCAAAGCAGTTTTCGGAATTGGAGTTATCTCTCTAGTCTTTTTTAAGTTTATCTCTTTGGAAATGAATTCTAATGCTTAGTTTGACTTTGTTCTGCTCTAATTGACCTGTGTGACAACTGTTACTGATTTTTATATTCTATTCCCAGATCCCTCCATCTTCCAGTCCATTGATTCTCATGTAACGCATGCCCTCTTTATTTTTGTTACAAAGATTTTAATAACTCATAAATATTAATAAAAGTGCTGATCTTCCAAATAGAGGGTATAACAGAGACTGGGGGCTTCTAATTCCCTGGCTTTACACGAAACCAGAACTGGAGTTTAGGCAGGAATTTATTAGAAATCTGCAACCCGATTAGGGAAATAACATAGTCCCATTTTAGCGGAGTGTCCAGCTGGAATTATGGTGAAAGACCTTGTGAAATTTCAGTGTCTGTGTTTTTACTTCAATCACATGCATGATGCAATCAGAATAATACAGGTTACTAAGAGACAAAACTACTGAAGACCCATCAGTCAGATGCTTTTGAGTCAGATCATACAATGTAAAGAATAAAGACAAAAAGTAAATTAATTTGACATCCACTGGTCAATTTTGTAAAGTCAGAAGACCACAGAGATTATGAAAGTATGTACATTTTTCCAAAGATTCTTGTCAATCCTGTTTCATAGATGTGGAAAATCAAGTTAAGGTTTGAAAACATCTCCCAATGTGCTTGTGAATGGTGCTTTTTTCTTTGTTTACAGGAGCATGTTATTCAAATCAGTTTTATTTTCATAGAATCCCTTTAGTGTGCAATAAGGCCACTCAGCCCATTGAGTCATAACTGACCCTCCAAGGAGCAGCCTACCCAGACCCTTATCCTATCCCTGTTACTCTGCATTTCCCATAGCTAACCCAGCTTGCCTGCACAATTTAGCCTGTCCAATCCACCCTGACCTGCACATTTTTGGACTGTGGGAAGAAACCAGAGCACCTGGAGGAAACCCACACAGACACAGGGAGAATGCACCAACTCCACACAGACAATTGTCGAGGGTGGAATCGAACCCAGGTCCCTGGTGTTATGAGGTAGCAGTGCTGACCACTGAGCCACTTTGTGCCCCACTTACTGGTTACACTGAAATTTTTGAGAAGTAGCGTTTATTTGGAAATTATCCTCATTTTTGCTCGGGACATTGAATCCTAACAATACAATAGGATGATTAAACAGCACTTACAGGCCAGTCCAGAAAATAAAGCTTTCCTCTTGCTGGTTGGATGGAGTTTGTGAGATCAAAAGGCCTGAAGGAAAAATATGCAATAAACCTCACAATTCAGTGGTGCTGTGGACCTACATCTAATTGTGCTATTTTTGAATGATTATTGGTAATCTCAAAAATCACTTACAAGAATCAGAGTTCTAATCAACTTGTATTTGAATAGCTTGCATTGCCAAGGCTTATATATCCAAGCCAGCAAAAAAGAATCCTGGCTTTCTTGTTTATTTTTTCCTCTCATCCTTCCGACATTCCAAGTGTTTCACAGTGACCTCATTTATTTGGAACTAGGTGGTCCAGAATGTGCAGTCTTTAATGAGTGACCGCCAGCAATGCCAATAATGTGACGTTTGGTTCATACTGTGGGGTTGGCAGTATCCATTTCTTTCACCTTTCGAAGGCAGACTGCTCCACCTGGTAACTTGACTGAGAACTGTCTGACTGTGTGGGTAATGGAGCTGAGAGCACAGCTACGTGATAAACAACCCTGGAAACTTTTAAAAAAAAACTATTCCCATCTGCTCAGGAAGCCAGTGATGTTACTGTTAGCCTGCCATACTGAGATGCCATCTGAACAGCGTCATTGAATTTTTGGCCACATTAAAGGTTTATAAAAGCCTGCCTACACAAACACAGCTGCAAGGAGGATGTGCTCCAGAAGTGAATAACTCTTCCAGTTTCTCATTAAACAAATTTCACTAACTTTTGTTTTGTATTTATTTACACTATTTGCTGTTTTCACTACAAAACATTGTTTCTTAGAACAGGCATATAAAATATCTACCAGAATGATTTATCCGTCTGTCAGAGCAGTTTATTCCTTCAGCTAGCATCTTTTATTCCAATGAGACATCAACCAGATAATAAATTTTGCATGCATACATTTTAGATCATTAAATAATCAGTGGGGAACGGCAAACAAGAAAGAATAATTCTTAATGGCCTTGAGCCAGAAAACAGAATGTAAAGGAGATTATTATATGGATAATCACAATTTCTGGACATGATGTGGAGGCGCTGGTGATGGACAGGGATGGACAAAGTTAAAAATCACACAACACCAGGTTATAGTCCAACAGATTTATTTGGAAGTACTAGCTTTCAGACCACTGCTCCTTCGTCGGGTAGCTAATGAAGGAGCAGCTCTCCAAAACTTGCAAATAAACCTGTTGGACTGTACCCTGGTGCTTTGTGATTTTTAATTCCTGGACAGTCCTGGATCATTAGCAGTGATGGTTCATAGGTCCAGTTATACAGAGCTGGGTTTAAAACTCCCAGCCACAGGTAGGTTTGTTAAATCTCATACGAAGATGAATAGAGCATGAGATATATAAAGTCATGTTTATGTTGCTCGGAGTTCAGACCTTGTGTAGCATTATTCAAATTTCCCCATCCCCCTGGCATGAATTCCTCTTGTCTTCTTGTGTCTCACTGCAGCCAGCTATTCCAGACATGAAGAAAAGTATTCACAGGAAACATTTTTATGTCTTGGAAAATTACTTCCTAATATAACAGTGATGGTAGCTGCAGGTAGTTAAAACAGTAAATATTGTAAATTAACACAAAAAAAGTTAGTGAAATTTGTGTAATGAGAAACTGGAAGAGTAATTCACTTCTGGAGCACATCCTCTTTGCAGATGTGTTCAGGTTTGTGCAGATAAAAGGACTGACTTCAAACTTCTGAGGGCGCAGATGGCAAGATTGGAGAGAGAGCAAGGTATAGCTTCCGCACAAGAAAATAGCAACTTTCTATTTCTATCTCAACTCATTTTTTCTGGGAGTTCTGCCTGGGTTCCTTAAGAATTGTGGTGATAATGCTTATAGAATATTTAGAACAGCAATGTCTTATTTCAGTCAGGCATGGTTTACAAAATGTTGCATCAAAAAGCCATCAACACTGTGAAGGAAAATGTAAGCTGATGCTTTATTATACAACAGTAAAAGGAGTTAAAACTGGTGTTCTCGATAGATGCATCTTCCGATTAAATATCAGGGTCAAAAAATCACTTCTGTTGACATTCTTCGTGTGGTGATATTTCTTCAAACAAGTACTTGCTTTCAGTTCTCCCTCACCTCAAAGTGCTGTGGCAGGAAAAGCACAAAAGTCAAGCGTGGTGAACTTTGGCCCTGCACCTACTTCTGATGGTTAGCCTACTTAACCTATGCAAATAAGTCTATAACTGATATTTAGCCTGGCCCTAGAAACTAGACACTGAAGAAAATATCTTTCTCACCTATCGTCAAAGGATAGGGTGGAAGTTTTAAAACATTTTTTTATTGCAAAGTTTATTTTTTAAAAAAACATCTTTATGTACATACACCGTTATTAAAGCAGTTCTGTACAGCCTTTGTACATGAAGAACTTTGGAATTTGGCATCCCCTGCTGTTGCAAAAATCCAAGGCATTTCTTATATCTCTAGGTTAATATTTACATACATCTGAGGTACTGAGAAGGTCTGATTATCTTCAGCAGGAAACCCTTCGATGGTGGCCTTTCCCCACTGTACCTCAAGCTTCAGTGTGTCCCTCAGTAGTCCTGGGATCTGTCAGCCTCCAATGATCGGTTAGGATCAAGTCCTTGCTCTGGAAGACCAACACGTTTTAGGCAAATGTCACCACTTAAAAAGTTAAAAAATGAAGAGTTATCTTGCTCCGTGTAGGAACAGGAGTAGGCCATTTGACCTTTCAAAACAGTTTGACCATTCCATTCTTCAATAAGTGGTATTAATGATTGGGAAATAGAAGGTGTCAGTATCCAGGCCTACACAGATCTTTGAGAAGAACTGAAAGGGGAGCTTAATTAGGCAAGAGGCAACCATTCATTCCCCATTGGGTGTCAAGGTTTCGCACTTCAGTTCATACAATCTTTCAGGTGGGTTGGCTTTGTATTCATTAGCATTCCATGAATACTCATCAATACTCCACACACTGAAGGTATGTTAATAGGCAGAATCTCTTATCCAAAACAGAAATATGTATTCACAAATAAGACTATGTCGGAGCCACATGTAACTAGTGGGGTAGATTTCTTCCTCCATGTTCCAATGAATGCAAGCTTCTTCAGTTACTCTGTTCCTTAATGAATGAGGTGTTTAGTGCCATAGAGTTACAGTGATGTACAGCACAGAAGAAGGCTCTTTGGCCTGACATATCCGCACTGATCAAACAGCATTTGGCCCGTAACATCGCAGGCATTGGCATTACAAGTGACCATCGAAACATTTCTTAAATGTTAGTGAGGGTTTCTGCCTCTACCTCCCTCCCGTGGTTGGAGGTGCTGGTGTTGGACTGGGATGGACAGGGTCAGAACTCAAATGACAATAGGTTGTGGTCCAACAGGTTTATTTAAACTCACAAGCTTTCGGAGCGGTGATCTTTCGTCACGTCACCTGATCCTCACAGGCAGTGAGTTCCACGTTCCTACCACACTGGGTAAAAAATACTTTCCTCACATCTCCTCTACATATTGTGCCTCTAACCTTAGATTTACGTCCCCAGTCACTGATCCTGCCTTCAAGGGGACAGGTTTATTCCTGTCTATGCTATCTATGCCCCTTATAATTTTTTCCATGCTAATCACGCCCATCTCAATTTTCTCTGCTCTGACAAAAACAATCGCAATCTGTTCAAAACAAAACAGAAACTGCCAGAAAAACTCAGCAAGTCTGTGGAGAGAAAGCAGAGCTAACATCCCAGGTCCAGTGACCCTTCTTCAGAACTCTGTTTCAGGTCACTTAACTCTGCTTTTTTTAAATAAAAAGACATGAAAGGCATTTTTTTTTTTACACAATGTATGGTTCATGTGTGAAATGAACTCCCACAGGATGTGGGCACAATTACAATGTTTAATAGATATTTGGATAAATATATGAATAGGAAAAGTTTAGAGGGATATGGGACAGAAGCAGTCAGGCAGGACTAGTTCAGTTAGGGATTATGGTCGGCATGAACTAGTTGGATTGAAGGGTCTGTTTCCATACTGTATGACTGTATGACTCTAAGTCCAGGTAGACTACATCAAAAGCATTACCTTCATCCACACATCTGGTCATCTCTTCAAAAAATTCAATCAAGTTGGTCAGACATTACCTCCCTTAACAAAACCACACTGACTGTTCTTAGTTAATCCCTGCCTCTCCAAATGCAGACTGATTCAGTCCCTCAGATTTGTTTCCAATAGATTCCCCCACTACCAATGTTAGACTGACTGGCCTATAGTTTCCTAGTTTGTTCCTTGCTATCTTCATGAATACTAGTGTCACATTGGCTGCCCTCCAGCTCTCTAGCACCTCTGCCGTGGTCAGGGAGAAATTGAAAATTAAAAACTGAAAGAACTGTGGATGCTGGAAGTGAGAAAAAAAACCCAGAAATTGCTGGAAAAGCTCAGCAGGTCTGACAGCACCTGTGAAGAGAAATCCGAGTTAACTTTTCAGGTCCAGTGACCCTTCATCAGAACACAAAATTGAAAATTGTTGTAAATATTTCTCCAATTCCTTTCCTCAGCTGAATAACCTGGGATGCATTTCATCCAGCTCTGAGGATTTATCTACCTTTCAGCCTGCACGGCCACTCAGAACCTCCCCTCTGTCTCTGCTAATTCCTATCACTGTATCACAGATCCTTGCCCTGATTCCTATACCCATATTGGCCCTCTTAGGAGTGAACACAAACCCAAATAATTCATTTTGAACCGTACCAGCATCCTTGGGTTCCACGCATAAATTACCACTGTGATCCTTAATGGGCACTACTATTTCCATTTTAGCCTTCATGTATCTATAAAATAATTGAGGATTTTCCTGTATTTTACAGGCCTTTATCTTTTCATCTCTCCTTTTCTCTCTCCCTTTTAAGTTCATATTGCACATTTTATACCTCTCCAGGACTTCTGTTGTTTTGAACCCTCAGTATCTGCCAAAACCTTCCCTTCTCTTTATCCAGTGTACATATCACATGCAATCCAAAGTTCCCAGGACTTGTTGTTCCCACCCTTTTTTTTATTGGAACATATTAGCTCTGTATTATAGAGTCATAGAGATGTACAGCACGGAAACAGACCCTTCAGTCCAACGTGTCCATGCCGACCAGATATCCCAACCCAATCTAATCCCACCTGCCAGCACCCAGCCCATATCCTTCCAAACCCTTTCTATTCATATACCCATCCAAATGCCTCTTAAATGTTGCAATTGTACCAGCCTCCTCCACTTCCTCTGGCAGCTCATTCATATCTTCATATTTCCTTCTTAAATGCATCCCACTGCTCTGACACAGCTGAAAGTATCTGCTCCCACTCCACTCTGGCCAAAGCATACCTGATCTTAATAAAACCTTTACCCAGTTGCAATCATTTTTTTCTAGACACATCTTTGTCCTTTCCATAACAATCTTGAACCTAACAGAGTTGTAATTGTTATCTACAACAGGCTTCCCCCATTGAGCCTTCACTACTTGCTCAGCTTTGTTACCTTAAATTAGGTCCAGAACTGCATCTCTCTTGTAGGACCTTCTACGTTATTGGTTCCAAAAGTTATCCGAGATACATTTTCAGAATTCCATTCCTTCAAAGTCTTTCCCATACTGACTACTCAGTTAATGTTTGGAAAGTTGAGATCCCACACTCTCCCTACCCTATTACTTTCACACTTCTTTGAAATTTTCCTACACTTTTCTGCTTTCATATTTCTCTCAGGCTATTCGGGGGCCTACAGTACACTCCCAGCAATGTGATTGTGCTTTTTAAGTTTTAAAGTTCTATCCAGATGGCTTTGTTTGAGGTAGCAGAGATTTGAAAAAAAAGTCACTGCCTGAGCCTATAGGTAGCCATGATATGGAGATGCCAGTGTTGGACTGGGGTGGACAAAGTCAAAAGTCACACAACACCAGGTTATAGTCCAGCAGATTTATTTGAAATCACAAGCTTTTGGAGCGCAGCCCCTTCATCAGGTGTAGACTTCATCTCTTGAAAGGTCAGTGCTTTGAAAGCTTGTGCTTTCAAATAAACCTGTTGGACTATAATCTGGTATCATGTGACTTCAACTTGGAAACTACAGGAGAAGAGCATGACCTGTGGTTTTTGAGCCTGATCAGCTAAGTGTTTGATTTCAAGACTTATGAAACCATTAAACCTTACGTTTTACTTTTGTAAATCTATATGGAGTGAGCTGCCAGAGAAAGCGGTGGAGGCTGGTACAAATACAACAATTAAAAGACATCTGGATGGGTTTATGAATAGGAAGGGTGTAGAGGGATATGAGCCAAATGCTGGTAAATGGGACTAGGTCAGGTTGGGATTCCTGATCAGTGCGGATGAGTTGGACAAAGTGTCTGTCCCCGTGCTGTATGACTCTATGACTCTGTCATCCCTCTTTATTGCTGCAATAGATTCCCTGATCAAAATTGTGACACCTCTTCTTTCACTTCATTCTCTTTGTCACCTAAAGACCCTATATCCTCGAATGTTGAGCTGCCAGTACTGTTCCTCTCTCAACTATGTCGCAGTGAAAGCAATGACATTATGCTTTTACCCCATATTTTAATTTATGCTCTCAATTTATCTAGCTTGTTCGTCAGACCATTGGTGGAAATGTGTTGCTGGAAAAGCGCAGCAGGTCAGGCAGCATCCAGGGAACAGGAGAATCAACGTTTCGGGCATAAGCCCTTCTTCAGGAATCTGCCCGAAACGTCGATTCTCCTGTTCCTTGGATGCTGCCTGACCTGCTGCGCTTTTCCAGCAACACATTTCCAGCTCTGATCTCCAGCATCTGCAGACCTCACTTTCTCCGTCAGACCATTGGACCTTCCCAAAATCACTTGTGCCTTAACTGGCCTATAACATCTCTGCCTTCTTGACTCACTTATCACCACTTCTAATTTGGGCTTTTTATCTCCATGTATTGAGGTTTCTCTCTGGATCTCCCCCATCCCACATCAAGTTGGTTTAAACCCTCCCAAAAAGCACTAGCTAACCTTCCCCCAAGGATATTGGTCCCATGATCCCATTCCAGTTCAGGTACAACACATCTGCCTTATACAGGTCCCACTGACCCCCAAAACAGCCCCAATGTCACAGAAATCTAAAGCTCTCCCTCTTGCACCATCTCTTCAGCTGCACATTCATCTGGACTAATTTTGTATTTCTATACTCACTATCACATAGCACCAGATGTAATCCAAACCATTATTACCTATTGGACACTACAAAAGAACTGTGGATGCTGGAAATCAGAAACTAAATCGGAAATTGCTGGAAAAGCTCAGCAGGTCTGGCAGCGTCAGTGGAGAGAAAGCAGAGTTCTTGTTTCGGGTCCAGTGACTCTTCTTCCAAACTGGACCCCTTCTGAAAGCCACTTCAGAGGAAGGTCACTGGACCCAAAATATCAACTCTGATTTCTCTCCACAAATGCTGCCAGACCTGCTGAGCTTTTCCAGCAATTTCAAATTTTGTTATTCCCTTTTTGTATTTGATCTGCTTCCTAGCTCCCTAAATTCTGCTTTCAGGACTTCATCCCTTTTCTGCCTATATGGTTGGTAGCAATATTTGTCTGTTGTTCTCCCCTGCAGCTGTTCTGTGATATCCCTGACCCTGACACCAGGGAGGCAACATACCCTCCTGGAGTCTCTGTTGAGTCTGCAGAAACACCTGTCTGTTCCCCTTACTGTTAATTCCTCTTCCCCTATAGCTCTGCCACATCTCTTGTACAGTAGACCTAACAATAGTGCCATGACATTGTTAAAAATCACACAACACCAGGTTATAGTCCAACAGGTTTAATTGGAAGCACACTAGCTTTCGGAGCGACGCTCCTTCATCAGGTGACTGTGGAGGGCTCGATCGTAACACAGAATTTATAGCAAAAATTTGCAGTGTGACGTAACTAAAATTATACATTGAAGAATTTTCTGCCTGTTCAATCCACACCTGTACTGTGACCATCTCAGTGAACATGCTATCCATGGCTTGCTCAGCATCACGGATGCTCCACAGTGATCTGAATGGATTCACATGACATTGGTTTAACTTTACTTATGTAAAGCATTAGTGTTATTTGTTGAGCCTAGCCATAACCAATGAGCTGGGGGTGTATCCATTTCACCCACTTAGCATACCTTGATGATTACAGGGAAGTTAGGGATAATTCCCGATTGTGGAAATAAAGATGCAATGCATTTGCATTCATTCTTCATTGAATATTCTTGTTTTCATCCAGTGATATACTCACCACTTTGGTGAGACGTGGCTGAACTTGCAGGCTCAGCTAGCTCTTTCTTATATGCGTTGTAAGAAGCTTTTAGCTGAGATCACTTATGCTTGTTGCTGAAGTCAAAGCCCCGTAAGATCTTTATTGGATAACACCTTATGTTAGACCCACATTTCCACAGCATGGACATTGACCCTACGGCCCCTGATTTTGTTGCTATGTTGGATTCTCATTTGGACAGCACTGACACTGAGCCTTAGCCTCCTCATTTTCTAGCTTTGACTGTCTCCACCATTCCAGAATGCCAAGTCCTTCCATCCTCACTCTTCCATGCCTCTGAAACAACTCTCTGCCTCTCTTTGATCTCTCCTCAAACTCCTCCATGCCCTCCTCCACTCCAAATCTCTTCCTTCACCACTCCCCAGCCCTTGCCAATTCTGAGCCATTTGTCCTGCTACCATTCCTTGTACCATAAAGTTCAACAAGGAGAATTACTGAACTCAAACAAGTGCACAAAGCCAACTGGTGTTCAACTTTAAACAAATGTGAACCAGATACAACATTTTAGGGGACTGCAGACTTTATCTTGAAGGTAGGACTTATTTTGGTGCTAGTGAATATTCATAGCATGCAAACATTTTGCATGTACAAACCTGCCACAGGTCAGCAATGGGTTTGACAGCACAATCATGTTGTTGAGTTTAACATACATTATACAACATTTTTCAATGTATTTTGTAACAAAATTGTTGGTTGAATAGCTGGTTTGCAATGTAGTCTGATACCAACAGCTTGGGTACCAGCTGAGGTCACCATGAGGGTTCCACCTTCTCGGCCTTACCCTTTGCATGAGATTTGGTGACCCTCAGGTTAAACCACCACCTGGCATCCCTCTCTAATGAGACAGTGGGACTATGGCGACTTTACCTGGGAAATCAAAATCTCATCCAACATGTCATATTTCCTTCTATTATGACCTCCATAACTTCAAACCCTTTATCCCTCATTTATATCTAATCAAAGTCTTTTGTAACGTTTTTTTAAAAGGTAATGAATCTTAAAGTTATTTTTGATATATTTAAACTATTATTTGTTTATTAGTACACTCCTCTGCCCTCGTTGTCCATGAGAAAATACACTCAGCATGTTCATCCTTTCTCGATAAGTTTAACCTTTCAGCTCTGGTTTCGTTTTTGTCAATCTTTCTGCAAACTTTCTTGTGTCTCTGCATCCTTTACATTTTGGAGAGACAGTAGTACACAGGACTACATGTGTTGCCTAACTAACTATTACAATCAGGTGAGGAGGGGTCGGATGACACCCTTTTTTCTTTGGGCAAAAGTGAGGACTGCAGATGCTGGAAATCAGAGTTTAGATCAGGAAAAGCGCAGCAGGTCAGGCAGCATCCAAGGAGCAGGAAAATTGACGTTTCGGGCAAAAGCCCTTCATCAGGAATAGCTTTTTTTCTTTTGCAATTTCTCATCAATCATAATGGGATTTTGCAAAAGGATGTTTGACAATTGTATCTAAATGTTTACATGCTGTGACTGTAAATGACGCAAGCACAGAGGTTTGTCTGCAGGATTTCTTCAATGGAAAAGAGAATAATATTTATTGTGCTTAACCCAGAGTAGGCAAACCATTCCAACTTTCAGAAAGGCTTGGAGGTGCCGGTGTTGGAGTAGGGTGGACAAAGTTAAAAATCATGCAACACCAGGTTATAGTCCAACAGGGTTATTTGGAAGCACTAGCTTTTGGAGCGCCGCTCCCAACTACCTGATGAAGGAGTGATGCTCCGAAAGCTAGTGCTTCCAAATAAACCTGTTGGATTATAACCTGGTGTTGTGTGATTTTTAACTTTCACAAAGGTGTACATTTTAGAGTTCACTTGCGATTAGAATGAGGGACAGCTAAAGACTTTTGGGGGGGTCTGATAAGAGCTGAGATCTTGCAGATTAATAACTTTCAGGCAGAGTTTGATGGTTCCTTTGGATTTAATTTGAAATGTTTCCAATATGTTAGCAGACCTTGGAGTTATCGGGTTGAACTCTTAAAACTCTATCTGTGACAACAATAGACAAGGATTAAATTTGCAATGGTTACTGTTATAGTCCCAGCTGATGATAGTATGTGACAAGTCCATTTTCAGAGTGAAATCTGGCTTGACAGACCATACATTTTACTTTTGCATTTTGATTAATATGGTCATTAGTGTTGCGACAATAACCATAATCATGATTACTTGTAGGTTGAAATTATCAGTAAAATAAAGCTCAGACTGACCAGAGACAGCCAAGAAGACAATTAGTGTCTGGAAACAGTCTGTAAAATACCTGTGTAGATTGTACCCTGCTTCAAAAGAGACCATGGAATGCCATAGCTGGAAGTGTGTCAGGGAATATCAGAGGAACACTTCAAATACAGAAACAGAATGTAAAAACCTGAGCCATCTTCTTTGAGTTGCATTCCCAGACTATTGAAATAATGTTGGATAAAAGAAAGTAATCTTGATGAAAGTAATGTCTGTGTTTTCCCCTGCCTGGAGTAAAACAAGAAAACAGGATAAAAACAATTTTTATCTCTGCTGCTAATCTGGTGTTCTAGTGCTATTTTGCTATTCTAGTGCTACTGGGCTAGAGTGCTGTAAAGGTTACAGCTGAGAATATCTTCCAGACATCACTCAGAGAACAGAGGAATAGAACAGAAAGTATCTGTCTTTCTCTGATCGAAGAAACAAGTCAAATATCACAGTTGAACAGCAACTTAGAATTGTCGTAGCAAGTCTGCAAACCCCAGAATCTCAAAAGGACCTGCTCAACTGCCAGAATCAATGTTACAGAATCAATCAACTCAATGACCACAACTTTTCACCATCTATTTACCAGGAGCAAACTAAATTCCAATATGTAATTTTTTTAACTGATACATTTTTATTCACTGCCATTTGTAGAACTCACCCAGCCAAGAAATTTGAAGCTTTTTTTTTGGATTTGCTGGGTTAAAAGAATAATTTACTGCAGAGTAAACCTGCAGGGAATGCTCACAAGGTTGACTCTCTCTGACCAGAGCAAAGTGCCTCTGATTATAAGGCAGCAAAAATTTGTTGGAGCCATAGCATCAAAAACCTGAGCTCTGACGAACCGGCCTAATCAGATGGACCTAGAATTCAAAAGGCTCAGGTAACTTGCTTTTCACCAGTGGGTGTAGATATTTAAAATGAAAGCCACTTACAGAAACCTCTGTGAAATAATTCTTCCTGGGGAATTTAAACACTATAATCCTACCAAGTAAAACACACCTAGAGAAACAAATTAACAGGATCCAGGCAGGCACCTACAATGACAGAAGCTTGAAGTAATCCACAAACCCTTGTTCCAGAAGAAACACTCCCTTAATAGTCCCAACTAACTGGAAGGGAAATAAAGATGTGGAGAGTGATAGGAAACTGAGCACCCTTGGGAGAGAGGGAAATACTGAGGAAATTCCTGAGGATGGCTGAGACGTAATGTAAGACTATGAAGCCTGTGGGCAGATTTGTAAAGGGACATGAACAATGTGGGGCATAGCAAAAGCTGTAACAGAATCACGTGAAAAGTCCAGTGAAGTCTGTCTCACATCGGGAATAACTCCTTGTATCTATTATGTTATTAATTCCCCGAATAAATAACTTATTTACTGCAGGTCTGGCCTCATTAATGTGCAGGTTTGTATCATGCCATTTGCCATGAGCAAACTGGATGCCCAGAATTATCAGCGTGGAAATCAGAGCAAGTACCTGGTGGCTTCAGCCCACCACTTGCTCCAAAGATCCTCCATTTTGGACACTAGATGCCAATACTTCAGAGCACTGTCCATGGGCACTCACTACATGCACCTCACATCAGCAGATATTGGCACCTAACAAGTGGTAGCCTCTAAGAATCCTCATGGGAAAGCTCCGATCCAAGTAATTATGCTTCTATACTTTAATGCTGCATCTTGGGATACAATGACAATTATCATTGTAAAGCAGTAGCAAAAACACTTCATCACTCAGGGATACACACCCAGCTCATGGATGGGCCCCAGGGACATCTCAAGGCCATTTGTTTTCTCTCACAGTGCTCACTCATTCTGAGCCTCCTGGGATACTCTCAACATTCCTGCCTTGTATCACCTTTCCTTCCTCTTTGCATTTTGCACCCTCAGCTGGAGATACCAGGCTCTCAGTGAGATGTACTGCCTTGCTGTTCAGCACAGACACACAGCCAGGATGCTTGTCCTGGCTGTCAGAGGTCCTCAGTCAAGTCAAGGGAGATAGCCTTTGGTCAGTGATTCCCAGCACAGTCAGTCAAGGCCAGTCTCTGAAAGCAGCACAGGGATTTGGACATGGTCAGTCACACATTCATATGGTCAGGGTCAAGAACCTCTCCTTATAAGGGGTCAGGAGACGAACGTCAGGTAACTCACCAACAGTCTTGACTCTTTCTGCCCTATTGGGAACTGGTTTTCTCTTTCCTGTCACTGGGATCAAGCTCTCAATAGCCAGATAAGTTCCACAGGCAGAGAATGTCGTGACATTGCAAATAAAAATCCCTCACATCTGGTTATATGAAACCTTTCTCGGGAATCTAGAAAACCCTGAGGAAGTAATAAATAGATTCTCTTCATTCGGCTAACTTGCTTTAAAACCATAAGCTGAGGCTGCAGTCGCTGAAGCTGAAAGAGAAGCAGTCCCTGAATGCTACTACATTAAAAATAAGATGATAATGAGGAAATGGAAGGAACTGCACGTGAGGAGGGTCCAGTGATCGATAATGAGTGTGTCACCAAGCAAGCACTGTGAGCTAACCTTCCCAATCATCAAGGTCCACAGGGAGGCCTTGTAGAACATTGACCACTTCCAATACCTTAGGAGTGTCCTGTCAACCTGAGCAGCTATTGATGAAGAGATCTACCATCACCTCCAGTGTGCTAGCACAACCTTTGGCCACCTGAGGTAAAGGGTGTTTGAGGACAATAGATCAGGTCCGACATCAAGTTTATGGTATACAGAGCTGCAGTGGTTTGTGCTCTCCTACATGGCTTTGAGAAGGTGAACTGTCTCTCACAGACACATAAAAACTCTGCCCACGCAAGATCCTGTGAATCCATTGGGAAGACACACACCAACACAAGTACCCTTGACCAGGCCAACATCCCCAGTATCGAGGCACTGACCATCTTTGATTGGCTACAATGGTCTGGGGACGTTGTCCACATGGCTGACACGAGACTCCCCAAGCAGATGTCCTACTCCCAGCTTCGAAACAATAGGCGAGCCCCAGGTGGACTGAGACAGTGCTTCAGAGATACCCTGAAGGCGTCACTGGTGAAGTGCAGCATTCCCACAGATACCTGGGAATTACTGGCTTAAGATCATTAAAAGTGGAGCTGGAGCATCCGGGAAGGCGTCAAGCACCTCAAGACTGGCTGTCGGGACAAATTGGAAGCCAGGCAAAAACAGTGTGAGGAGCACAGTGCCACACCAATGCCCTGCCCCACCCATCCTCAGCCATGAAATGACTGACTGACTGACTGACTGATGACTGACTCAACTATAACAGAGACTACAGTAGCCATATCAGTCTGTACAGCCATGTGTAAACGCACCCTGAGAGTGCAAGAGAGTCATCCTCATCTGCAAGGGACTGCCAATGATGATGATGGCAACAAGGGAAACATTGGGGTTTATTTTGTTGTACTTTTCTCTTATTTCCTTAACTTTGCTTTTGGATGGCAGCAATCCAGGATCCTGCCATTCACACCTCCTCTCAACATATTGTTTGATTCTTTACCCGTCTTATTACTAATTCTTTGGATCTTGTACCATTTAACTTCTTAGTGTATAATTTCTCCTGACTCCCAACCTAACTCAGAGCAGGAGTGGAATATTTGCTCCCCTCCGCCATTAAATAAGATTATGTCTGTCCTGATCAACTCCACGTTCCTGATTGTTGTCTTTATTTCTGTGTTCTTCTCAGGTTCAAAGATCTCTCCAACTCAGCCTTGAGTAGATTCAATGATGTCTTCTTTGACTTTGTATTCTGAGTTCTTGTGAGTTCAGTTGATTGAGTTGATTGGGTCTCTGTTTAACAACTCATGAAAGACAACACCACTGACAACATAGCACTCCTTCAATATCTGCACTGGAGAGTTAACCTTGCATTTGTGCTCAAATATCTCCTGGCCTCAAGGTGAGAGTGCTTTCAATTGAGCTACTGGTGATATGAGAGGAAATGTGCAAGACAGCAAAATTAGAGGAATGCAGAAGTGTCAGGAGTTGAAAAGGCCAGATGAGGAAAATAGGGAAGGGTAAAGCCATGAAATACTTTAAACATGGGAATGAAAAATTTTATATGAGAGGCACTGAGGAACTACTTAACAATAAAACAATTATGAGATGGTAATCAAGACTGGATACAGATGTGTGTCTGAGCAACACTTTTGGATGAGCTATGATTATGAAGCACAAATGATGAGAGACCAGCCAGCAGAGCATTGGAATAGTCAAGTGTGGAGGTGACAAGTACATAAATAGAGTGGACAATATTACAGAGGTGGAAGTAGGCAGCCTTTGTAATAGAAAAAGGTTGAGAAAGATATTGAGTGAGCAAACAGTTTGATTCAATTGAAGATAAGGGCCAACAGTTAAAGTTAAGATCAATGGCAAGGATACAAAGTAAAGGAAAAATTGACAGTTCAGTTTATGTCCCAAGAGATACATGATCACATGGACTACCCACATATATCTTATATCGAAAACGTTATAGAATAGGTCAGAGAATGAGTGTGAATAAGAGCAGTGAAAATGGTATGTTGTAAATAAATGGAATAATTCAGTGTACTAATTTTTGGCTTGCTTGATCATTGTTTGGTTCAATTCTAGGGGTCTGAAGAATGAGCAGTTGGCTTCTTAGATTGTGGCATCAATTGTTTTGTGTGAAAGCTCATGTAAAGGTCAATAATTTGACTTTGTGGCGACTGTTTAAACAAGGTTGATTTATTGTGAGCAAAGACCCACTCAAATACTTGTTTAGGTGTCTGGGAAGATGTCCTGACTGAATACGCATCTTTGCTTTCTCACATCCATTACCTGGGGCTTGCTGCAGTCTCTTTGTGGTTCCAGTCTTTTATGTCAACAAGCATCTAATTTCACAGCATCCTATGATGTTTCTGAAAGTAAAATTTGAAGGACCCAAATTCAAGTAATGTAATCCTTATTACAGGGCATGGAATGGTCTACCTAAATCTTCCTTTCGTTATCCTAATTGCTCATTCGATGTCAATGCTACATAATGTGTGATTCAAAGCAGTGTTACTCCATAGCACTGGTGGTCATGAAATGAACGAGTTTCCCTCTCTGTTACCTGCACTAGGTAGATTGTAGAGGTTCTGGAAGAAAATGCATTGATATCTTCTCGAGAACAACTGATGATGTGCATTACTTGCCAAAGGCACACAAGTCCCCA
The DNA here is from genome assembly GCF_004010195.1 of Chiloscyllium plagiosum. Classification (NCBI taxonomy): domain Eukaryota; kingdom Metazoa; phylum Chordata; class Chondrichthyes; order Orectolobiformes; family Hemiscylliidae; genus Chiloscyllium; species Chiloscyllium plagiosum. The sequence goes on from NC_057741.1 coordinate 7,204,924, forward strand.
AGATGAATTGAACATTGTTGGCCCATAATACCATGGAGAATACTGCAATTCCTCTGTCATTAATTGCCCTCTTCATTTTTGGTGTAGATCACTGTTGAGTTTTATAAATTGAGCTGTCCTGGTAAAGATCGTATTTCCATTTTGTATGTTCTTACAATAATGAGGATCAAATTGACAGATCTAAGTCTTCAGCAATTGACTTTTAGCGGATTCTGCCTGGATCAGTTGGTTCACTTCCAATAGTCCTATGTTACCTCTGAAGGGAATTGAAAGTGGATGTGATTAAAATTAGAACAGGTGATAACATCACACCCTGAAGTCAATACTGGCATGATTCCACCACCAAGAGGGTGAACACTTCTTCAGTTTAGCCTCCAAACTGCTGGGATTTCTGCTGGAGTATAAGTTGGTTTAAACAGGCGTGTCTAAAGTCTATTCAAATTCATCAGTCCCTGCATGTGTAACTGTCCTTTGCTGACCTCCCATCCTAGCAATTTGAAACACTCTATTTAGATTTATAGGGATAGAAACAGATTAATGTTCATGTGCAGTTCAATTAAGAAAAGTTCATCTACAATTGGCTAATATAACAATCATTGTTTCAATTGTAATTGTTGCCACTGCCATGCTGGTCTTTATCATTGTTAACTGTAGCCCCAGACCAAACTAAAATAAAACAATGAATTATTGGGAAAGCTTCAGCAAATGTTGTATTTCAATTTGCTGCACGGTGGCCCAGTGGTTAGCACTGCTGCCACACAGCGCCAGAGAACCGGGTTCAATTCCCGCCTCAGAATCTAATCTAATCTAATCTAATCTAATCTAATCTAATCTAATCTAATTATCTGCTTGGTAATTTAGCTGCCTCTTACAACTATCTTATATTTAAAAATCTGATCAGCCCACAATCTTCTACCGGAGAACGAAAAAGAACTACAATTCATTTTCATCAGGTTGGCAACAAATACAAGAAGCAAGGTGACACATTTAAACAAAATTGCATTTATAGTTAACTCTAGCATCCAAAGTAAAGTTTCCCAAATACTTTGATATGAAGACAAAGATCCTTCTAAATAAAATCTGGGAATTGAATGCCTCGAGTAATGAGTTTCGAGGTGAGGGTCATTTAATTGGGCAGGAGGATGTGTAGCGGAGAACTCCACTACCTCCGTACATCCACCAATTAACAGCAGGACAGGGAGGTTTGTGCCTAATGAGCATTGAATAATTGGCTAGCCTTCTGCCGAAGGAGGTGAAGTAGGTTTCCACCAAGATCCTGTCTCCAAAATTAAATTCTGTCTACTGTCTAAGTAGTCTAAGATGTGAATGTTTTTTATAATGGCTGAACTGCATAAAACACAAATCTGCGCAAACATTCTGAAGTACTTTCAAGAGTAACCACAGTTGTAGGTATGAACTGGGAAAGATTCTGGATTAGTGGTGCTGGAAGAACACAGCAGTTCAAGCAGCATCCAAAGAGCAGCGAAATCAACGTTTCGGGCAAAAGCCCTTCATCAGGAAAGCCCTTCATGAACTGGGAAAGTACAACAGCCAATATGAGCACAGCGAGGTGTCACAAATATGAATTTTCGGAGCACTGCTCCTTCATCAGGTAGTTAATGGGGCAGGATCATGGGACAAGTTTGGTACCCATGAGAATGGCCTCAACCGGGAGCTGGGGTTCATGTCACACTACAGGTGACCCCACCACACCATACACTCTCTCAGTCTCTCTCACACACACACACATTTTCACTCACACGCATACACACATGTGCGCACACACATATAAATCTATGGGGTGAATTTGCATTTGCAGATTTCCATCTACAGGTAGACCCTATTTTGTTCAAAAAGCACACAATGTGTAGACAATCAGTCCATGTAATGTTTTATACATTCCTACTTTGGACAAAGAACCAGTCTGACTCAAGGTCAGAATACAGACAGACTCTAATCTCACACCTTTAATGCATTGTCTGAGCTGAGATGTCACCTCTTTTAATAAAACCTTAAATTATCCTGAGAATGTGATGTGAAAGAACTTCTGGGATTTATATATTAATGAATCAAAAACTGCATCCCCATTCGAAGTGATTAAAGTCTTAACAGCAATCTAGGTTTGTTCAATACATCACATCCGTTGTATAACACTTTGATCTTTTACTATAAATTGTGTCCTATAATCCTGTTCCACTAGCTACCTGATGAAGGAGCAGCAGTCCAAACACTTGCACTTCCAAATAAACCTGTTGGACTATAACCTGGTGTTGTGTGATTTTTAACTTTGTACACCCCAGTCCAACACCAGCATCACCACATCACCACAAGTATGAATCCGATTAGTTGTTCTGGTATTGTTGGCTTAAACATAAATGATGCCAAAAGCATTGTGAAAACTCTGCTCTCCCTTAGACTTTGGCATAGGTTTTGTTTTGTTTGTCTATCCGGAATGGCAGGCAAGCTTTAATATAATGTCTGTTCTGTGACACCTCTGCCAATGCAAGAGTCAGCCTGCCTTGGTACAAATCTCTGGAATGGGGAATGAACTCGTGACCTCTGAACTCATGGCTTAGAGGTGAGAGTAAACTAAGGCCAGCACCTAATAATTAACAAAAAGAATCTTTGTGTCCTTATTAACACAGGATACAGTAAAATTAGGTATATCTTCACTATTATCACCATTTAAGTTCATTTCTAAGCAATCTGATAAAATATTTTTATCAATACCATCTGAATAAATGTGTTAGTGATGAAACAGTATACATCATCCAAAAATGAATGTCAAGCTTGCAGTCTGGCTTGATCTCATGGTATAAATATTTAATGCCCAGATAAGTATAAGAAAAATATGTGATAAATGCAGACAAACCCAACAGAAGATATTGGAAATGAATGTGACAAGAAGATGTATGTTACAAAGCCACCTTGCTTCATTTTTATGGCAAGAAAAGTAATTGCAGACTTTCTTTACCATTTTATCATCTTGTCAGTATACAAATTCCATTAAAAAGTTTGCCTTTCTCCACAGGGGACATTGTTTAGCTCTGAATAGAAAAAAAACTTAGGTCCAGTTTCTTCCACACTTTTTATTTCACTGTCATAAAGTTTAATTGTTTAATTATCTAGCTTTGTATATCCAGCTGTGTGGACAGATGTGGATTCCAGTTAAAATAACCAGCACTAAAAAGGCTCTAAAAGCCTTAGGGTAGGGGGTGGGGGTCTGTCAAACATGCAGAAAAAGTCTTAATGAGGCACACTCCAAAAAAAAAAGTGGAATTCCTCAATTTGCAGCAAGAACCACAGTGGAATGCTGCTGATGTAAAATTTCATTTACTGTAAATGGCAGCTCATTAAAAATTCCCTGACTTTAATGCAACGCCTCCCTAAATTTCGATATTGGATGTTATTTGGAGTTTCTCCAATAATATAAAATCGGTAATATGGAATTAGAAGCCACTCAATATACATTTCCAATGAACCAATAAAGGAAAACTGAGCAAAATGTGAAATCTCTCAACCTACTTCTTCACCAAAACTACTAATTCCTATTTCCACAACGTTTTCTGCCTCAATTCAATGTGGCACTAGCCACTGTCCACCAATCTATACAAAGATCAATTATCTCCAGACTAAATGGTAACTGCCTGCATTTATATTGTGCCTTCAACTTAGTCACACATTCCAGGGCATATCACAGACGGCCCCTAGTCAGATAAAAAGAGATATTAGTAAGGGTGAAGTCGACAGATTCCGAAGGAATGTTTTGGAGGAGAATATTGAAGAAGACAGGCGGAGATATTTAAGGAGCGAATTCCAGAATTTAGGGCATAGACAATTGAGGCATGCCTGAAAAAATTGTCGGTGAAAACTGAGTATGCAAAATGGACCTGATATGAAGGAGTGCACAGATTTTGGAGGATTGTAGGGCTGGAGGAGGCTAGAGAGGTAGGGAAGGCAGGTTGAGGAAAAATTAAAGATGAGAACTTTTTATTTCTTTATTTTTCTAATTTATGGCTCCAATTTGTACTTTTGAAGGGATGTAATGCTGAACTTCTTATTTCTTAATTTTTCTAATATTTTTTCCAAAAGAATTTGTAGTCCAGAATATGTACCCAGATGCCTTCAGACCTAAAATGGTGCCGTAAGTGGCGACTTGTAAACTTTCCACACTACTCAAGTGAGTACGTGTGACAATAAAGCTCATTCATCCATTCTCTCTGCCCTGTTATGGGCTGTCTTCTCCTGAAAAAAAGGGACCCAATAAGTGAGGTCAAAGTGAGTGGCATGGCTGTTAGTCCTGATGCTTGTATGAGATAGACAGTGAGGTGTTAGCAAAAGACTGAGGGCACTGCGCAGTTGGCATGCAGGGTTAGTGGGGTGGGAGGTTGGAGAGGTGAGTGACAGAAGGTGCAGATAGTCAGAGCAGCAGAGTATTAGCCTTGGTGGCAGGTGTGTGCAGTGGCAGCGATAGAGTAAGTGTGAGATAGCAGGGAGAAGATTGCTGCACTTACCCTGGCAGAGCAGAGAGGTCATTGAACTTCTTTTGACCTTGCTGGCCACTCCTCCTCATCTTGGAGATGGCACTGATTCACTTGAGACCAGACTGGCAAGGTCTGGTAGTGTGGCCTCCTCTGCCAGTCCTACAGGAAGAGGATTCCCCTCCTCTCCTACCACCATGACCTCGAGGTCCGAATCAGGGAATCATGGTGCCATCTTCCCTTTCCTTGACATGTTCAGATTCTGTCTGTCAATGAGCAGGGAGCCTTTGGAATGCCTGTGTATCCCCTGGGTGCACAATAGCCTTTCAAAGATGGTGTGGAAACAAGTGATGGGCAGATATGCACTCGGTAGCAAGTAGTTCCAGGAACAGTGGGTGTTAAGATGAGTTGGTATTTAAAGTGAGAGAATGCCACAAGGGCAAAGGGTAATTTAGGTAATTAATGCAGCGAGTTTGGCAAGATAAGGTTAGAAACCATACTGGGCCTTATATTGAAAATCCCTCTGAAAAACCTGAAACGGCTTGTTATGTCAAAATAATTACACTATAGTTACACTTCAGTACATGTTCATTCTTCAGCCTCTGTATTATTGTCTAACTTCATCCCATCTGCTGTCCATTTATATCTTTCTTAGTTCAAGAACTGTTCATTCTAATGTACCTCTGGCCATTCTTCCACATCCACCCTCCATTATCCTGAGGCCAGCCAACATTTTGCTGCCCATCAACTTCCATTCATTCAGTTAATTTTCGCAATATCGAGGAGATTGTACAGACTAAGTAGTTGCTTTGCTGAACTCTTACACTCTGCCTGGAGGAATGATTCCAACCTTCAAGTTTCTTGCCACTTCATAGAGTCATGTAGATACACAGCACAGTAAAAGGCGCTTCAACTCATATAGCCATGCTAATCAAAAACAAACCATCTAACTATTATCATTACATTTTCCAATACTTACCCCATATCTTTGTCAGCCTTGCATTGCAAGTGTCCATTAAATGCTTCTCAAATGTTATGGGGGTTTATGCCTCTACGATCCTTACAGGCAGTGAGTCCTCTGAACCTTCTGCCCCTTACCTTGAATCTGTGCTGCTTGGTCATTGATCTGTCCATCAAGGTAAACTTTTCTTCCTGTCTATCCTGTCCATGCCCCTCATAGGTTGATACATCTCAAAAAACTGACCTATTTCTCTCTTCCAAACCTTAATTTACATCTATTTTACATCTCTATTTCTCCTTCACCACAGTGAGCAATCCCTTTGCCTTTAGCTCTGAGCATCTATACCATCCGTTCCTCTGTCACCTCCTCCATCTCTGTCCACAGCACAAAATCCACACTTTTTCAACCCTTTCATGTCTGAAGAAGAGGTACATCAGACTCAAAATGTTAACACTATTTATCTCTTGCCCCAGCCATTACCAAGCCTCTTGAATCTCCGCATCAATTTCTATGTTTTGTTCAGATTTCTGGCATCCACAGTACTTTTGCTTGACTTCAAAGATACCAACAGCACTATTTGATATTTTAGGCCACCAACTAAGCACGAAAGTACAAATCAATATCGACAATCAACCGCATCGACCAGATATCCCAATCTAACCTTGTCTCATTTGCCAGAATTCGGCCAAATCCCTCTAAATCTTTCCTATTTATATATCCATCCACATGCCTTTAAATGTTATAATTGTACCAGCCTCCACCACTTCCTCTAGCAGCTCGTTCCATACATGCATCACCTTTTGCACAAAAAAGTTACCTCTTAGTTCCCTCTCACCTTAAACCTATGCCCTCTAGTTTTGGACTTCATATCTTGGGAAAAAGACATCGGCTATTCACCCTATCCATATCCCTCATGATTTTATAAACTTCTATAAGGTCAACCCTCGGCCTCCAATGTTCGAGGGAAAGTAGCTCAAACCTCTTCACCCTCCTTATTATTCAAACCTCCAATCCCAGTGACATCCTTGTAAACCTTTTTCTGCACCCTCTCAAGTTTAACAACATCCTTCCGATAGAAAGGCAACCAGAATAGTATGACTATTCCAAAAACATGAAAAATGTGTAAGACATTTGAGTGCAGGGCAGCAATAGTCAGGGGGAACTGGTCCCAGAGGGTGAAGTGTCACAGCATAAGCAAAAGTTCATAAAACCTCACTTCATGTTGCGGAAACACAGTGAAAGTTAATGTTTATAAATCTGTGATAATACCCGATATTGAAAACAGCTTTGTTTCTTATGATTAATTCAGACTTCCAGTTTTTAATTGACTGATATATAATGGTAGTTTCTTTGCAATTAACAGTATCGCAGGTCAACTTAACATTGATGTGTTCAAAGTAACTGTCGATTATAGAAATGTTTTATTTATGTAATTTTTAAAGTTGAAGGGGTTGAGAATTGCACATCTAGTAGGAAACATATGGAAGAATAAATTTGCAAAGGCATTACAGAGAGTTGTAATAATTACAGAATAATTATAACGACAGGCTTTAGTTATCTTCATATGGACTGGGCTAGAAATGATGACAGAAAAGAGATGGGCAAGAGTTTCTTTCGTGTGTTCAGGAGAATTCTGTTCACCACTATGTTTCCTGTCTGATGAGGAAGAAGGCAATTGCTGGATCTACTTCTGGGGAATGAAGGTTGTTCCAGTGAATTAAACGTCAGAAAGGAGAACATTTGGAGGACAGTGATTCCTAGAGACAGAATGTCATAGAGATCTACAACACAGAAAAAAGGCCCCTGATTTCTAAACTGCCTGATCTACCAAGTCAATGTGTTTCAGGTGTAATTCAGGTCTCATTAGGGAACTGTTGTTTCACTGGCTGGGTACAGCTGTGTGTTACTCTTTCACTTTGAGAAAAGGACAGCGTTGATTTTGTGGTAGGACTTCGCCCTTGCACTCTGGTTTTCGAATGTGTTTTCAGTTTTTGGTGTTTGGGCTGAACCCCTGTGAGAAAATGTACCTTTCTAGATGAGCTGCTCTTGTGGGTAGGCCTGGCCCTTTGTTGGTGGACTAGGCCTCTGTAAAGACTAAACACCTGTGTGAGTGTTAGTGCATTTGGGAGTGGACCAAACCCCTGTGAGTTAACTGCACCTTCACAATGTACTGTGCTCCTGAGAGTGGGCCTGGTTCTCTATGGATGGGCCAGACCTCTTTGGAGACAGCACACATGCTGATGTCAATGGGGTGGGGTGTGCGTTTTCTGCCTTTAGGAGTGGACTCGGCCCTCAGTTGTGGACTGTTTCTAGCAGTGGACTCTGCAGGTTAGAGTTGACTCTTTTTTTTTCTGACAATTAACAGAGGGGTTCACTGCTGTGTCGTAACACTGTCGTAATACTGGAATGGACTCTGCATTAGGAAAAGAACTGTTCATGGTCATGGTTGCTGGGGTGGTTTGTATTCTATGCAATGTTTCTTGTCTAATTGGACTATCTTGTATGCATTTGTTACTGCTACTTTTGTGATGACTGAAAGTAAGATTTGAGGTTTGTCCTTGTTTTACCTGAAAACTAGTTGAATGGTGAGGTTTAGGGTCTGGCTTTGTCCTCTCCCTTGGAAATTGCTGTTTCTGTTTACAGCTGATAATGTTAATTGTTTGCTAACTGTACTGTTTAATAAAATGTTTAAAAAATTAATAGGATATTTAGAAGCCCCTCAGTTCAGGGTATTGACTCTGAGCTGACTGACCACATAGCCAAAGATAAAGAGGAGAGAGGAAAATATAGAACCAGGATATCAGAAAGGGGGAAAAAAAAACAGATTAGTATCTCCTTAGTTCAAAGGAACTGACTGAGCTGGCTGGACTGTTTTTCTGTTTTTGGGGACCAGGTTCATGAACTGGCTGATCTACAAAGCCAGGTTGTTAACTAGAACAAAGAGAATTTACAGCCCAGGGACAGGCCTTTTGGCCCTTCAAGCCTGAACTGGTATTCATTTTTTTTTGTTGTTGTTGAGGACTGATTTCTAAACTGGTTGATCTTCACAGCTAATGTTTCAGGTGTAATTCAGTTCTCATTAGGGAACTGTTGTGTGTAACTCTTCTCTCTTCCTTTTGAGAAAAGGATTATACTGATTTTTGTGGCTGGGTTTAGCCCTTGTACTCTGGTCGTTTTTTGTTTTTTTTGCATGTGTTTCACTGTTTTTGGTGTTTGGACTGTGAGATAATGCCACTTTTTCAGATGAACTGTTTCTGAGGATAGGCCTGGTCCTCTGTGGGTGGACTAGGCCTCTGTAAAGACTGAATACCTGTGTTGGGAGGTGAGCATTTTCTGTGCTTGGGAATGGACTCTGCCTTTGGGGGTGGACGAAACCCTTGTGAGTTAACTGCACCTTTTACAATGTACTGTGTTCTGTGAGTGGACCTGGTTCCCTGTGGAAACACCAGTCTCTGTGGAGACTGATCAGAGGCTGTGCACTGTGGACCCTCCCTTTGATTGTGGACTTTAACTCTGGCAGTGCATTCTGCATACTGGAGTGCACTCCGTTCCTGGGAATGGACTCTGCATTTTGAAAACAACTGCTTATGGTAATGGACTCTGTACCAGAAAGGACTGTTGGTAATTGACTCTCTTGCTTGTTAGGTTTACCACCTGCACTGTGTTGTGTGTCCCTGGGAGGCTCCTAGGTTGTCCTGAAAACTGTCACTCTGCAAGCTGGAAGGTGGGTCGGCCGTTCTGTGAACCAGAAGGTGGGTAGGCTGCCCTGATGTCAGTCGCCCCAAGAGCTAGAAGGTGGGTAGGCGATTCTGAGTGCTGTTGTCCCCAGAAGGGGTAATCAGGATGGGCTGTGCTAGAGGTGGTCAGAAGGTGTGTCAGAGCGGCCAAGAGCCGGAAAGTGTGTAGGGGCAGGCCAAGATCTGGAAGGCTTGTGGGCTGCCCTGTGCGCTGTTGTCCCAGGGAAGGGGATGAGCTGTCCTAGCGGTGGCTGGAAGGTGTGTCAGGGCAGTCCACAGGCCAGAAGGCATGACGGGGAGGGTGAGAGCCAGATGGTACATAGGGGCAGACCAAGAGTGGGAAAGCAGGTAGGGCATCCTCAGCGCTGTCAGGTGCTGGGATGGGCAGTCCTAGAGGTGGCTGGAAGGTGTGAAGGGCAGTTATGGAAGCCGGAGGGTGGGTAAACCATCCTGATCGCTGTCGTCCTGGGGGGGGAAGCAAGAAGGGCTGTCCCACAGGTGGCCGGAAGGTGTATCAGAACAGACCGACCGAAAACGGGAAGGGGCATGGGGCAGGCCGCCTTTGAGTGGCCAGAAGGTGGAAGGGACGGTGGCATGCTGGGTTGCCAGGGGTGTCTCTGATATATGCATTGTTGTTTTATTTGATTTATCAGACTGTCTGTCTGTATGTGTATGCATTACTGTTTCCTCCTTGAATGATGTAATGTAGGGTTTGAGCTTTGTCCTCATTTCCCTTGGATCTGATTATATGGTTGCTGCCTTTTTCCCCTGTAAATTGTTATTTTTGTATACAGCTGTTAATGTTAACTGTTTGTTTGTAATTTATACTGGATAATAAAAATATAAAAATAACCAGGAGATTTAGAATCTCTTCAGTTCAGGGGACTGACTCTGAGCTAGCTGGTCTCTCAGCCAAAAAGAAAAGAGGAGACAGAAAAATATATAATCAGGACATCAGAAAGAAAAAAATAACCAGGAGATTAGTATCTCCTGCGTTCAGGGGACTAACCCTGAGCTGGCTGGTCACAACCAGTCTACTGCTGTTGGTTTCTGTTTTTGGGGATGGATTCCTGAACTGGCTGAATCTACAAAGTCAGTTTAACTGGTATTCCTTTTTAATTGAGGACTGGTTTTCTAAACTGGCTGATCTTCATGGCTCATGTGTTTCAGGTTGTTGAGGGAACTGTTGTTTCACTGACTGAGTACAGCCTGCGTGCTACTTTTTTTCTCTTCTACTTTGAGAAAAGGACTATGATTTTGTAGCAGGGCTTAGCCCTTGCACTCTGGTTTTCTTTGCTCTTTGCATGTTTTTTCACTGTTTTGGTGTTTGGACCGAACCCTTGTGAGAAAATACATCTTTCCAGATAACCTGTTCCTGTGGATAGGCCTGGCCCTTCTGTGGGTGACTAGACCTCTGTAAAGAATGAACACCTGTGTATGTGCTAGGACATGAGCAATTGCTGCCTACGGGAGTAGACCAAACACCTATGAGTTAACTGCGCCTTTACAATGTACTGTGTTCCTGTGAGTGGGCCTGGATGGTGGTCCTTTAGATGGACCAGGCCTCTGTGGAGTCTGAGTGGTGTGGACTCTGCCTTGGTACTGGAACCTGCATTGTGAAGGTTTTGTGAATTTTGTTACTGTATGTACGGGCCAGAGTGCACTAGTCAGTACGTGTGACCAGGAGATGGAGGGTTGATGACCAGCCTGGGGGATAACAGGCTGTTGGGGGTTCTGTTCATATGCAGGGTGGCTGGGGACTAGGCAGCTGAAAGATTGCCCATAGGAAAGCTGGTTGGGGAGAGGCACTGGAATGCGAGCTGGCTGGGGGACAGAGGGTTGAAGACCAGGCTGGAGTAAAGCAGGCTGAGAGGAACCTGTCAATATATGGGGTGGGCGGGGCCTGGCAACAGCATCCTCGCAGGAAAGCCGGTATGGGGCAGGCCGGTGAGCACATGGGGAGGCTGAGCCAGGCAACCGATGGCAGCCTGTAGGAAGGCCGACCGATGGAGGACCAGTCAGTATACAGGGTGGCTGGGAGCCAGACAGCCGATGGCTGGTCCTTAGGAATGCTGGCCAGGAGAAAGGGTCAGTTATTACATGGGATGACCGGCTGCTGGAAGGTCAACAGCCCGACTGTAGGAAAGCAGGTCGGGGGTGGTTTGATTAGTACGCGGGGTGACCAGGAGCTGGTGGCCAATGACCAGCCTGGAGGAAAGCAGGCCTGGAGAAGGTCGGTCAGTGCGCAGGGCAGCCGGAGACTGGAAGGCCAATGACTGTCCTGCAGGAATGCCCACCAAGGACGGTCTGATCAGTATGTGGTGGGGACCATTGTCAGGTGTCTTTGCTACACTGGGTCTATGTGCTGTTTCTTATTTGATTAGACTTTCTAGTCTGCTTGTTACTGTTTCCTTTGACTGAAACTGGGACTTGTTTTGACTTCATTTCCCTGAAAACTGGCTGAACGGTCAAGTTTGGGATTGGCTTTTCTGCCCTTCCCCAGTACATAGTTTTTTTTGTGACCTGTATTCCGTACTGTTTAATAAAATGAAAAAACACTTTTAAAAGCTAACAAGAGATTTTGAAGTTCCTCAGTTCAGGGGAACTGACTCTCAGCTGACTGTTTTCTGTTTTGGGGGATGTGATTCCTGAACTGACTGATCTAAAAAGCTGGTTTGTTAACTGGTATTCCTTTTTTTTTGAGGACTGGTTTCTAAAGGGATCTTCACAATCAGTGTTTCAGGGGTAATTCAGTTCTCTTTAGCGAACTGTTGTTTGTGTGTTACTCTTTTCTCTTTTGCTTTGGGAAAAGGGTTATACTGATTTAGCCCTTGCACTCTGGTTTTCTTGCATGTGTTTTCACTGTTTTTGGTGTTTGGACTGAGATAATGCCCCTTTCCAGATGAACTGTTTGAGGGTAGGCCTGGCCCTCTGGGTAGACTCGGCCTCTGTAAAGGCTGAATACATTGTGTATATTGGGAGGTGAGCATTTTCTGTGCCAGGGAGTGGACCAAACCCCTGAGAGTTAATTGCACCTTCACAATGTACTGTGCTCCTGTGGATAAACCAGGCCTCTGTGGAGACTGAACACCTCCTGTGTGTGCTGTGGGGTGTGTATTTGCTGTCTTCAGGAGTGGACTCTGAATGCTGTAGTAGGCTGTGTCTTTGGTTGTGGACTCGATATCTCTGACAATGCCTTCTGCATACTGGAGTGGACTCTGCATTTTGTTTATGGTAATGGACTCTTTGTACCAGAATGGACTTTGTTTTTTGATAATTGACTTTGTTTTGTTCCTTGTTGAGTTTATCACCTGCACTGCCTTGTGTGTCCCTGGATCTGGCAGGCCTTACTGTGAGCTGGGAGGCTCAGAGGTGGTTCCAATAGCTGTTGCTCCGAGAGTCAGAAGGTAGGGGCAGGCAGGCCGTCCTCAGTGCTGCCACCCCAGGCGGGTACCAGAGCTGGCTGTCCTAGAGGTGGCCGAAAGGCCCTAGAGAGCGGTTATGGAAGGTAGGTAGGCTGTCCTGGTGGGGGAGGGGGGGGTGGCCTGGGGAAACATGACAGACTGTGTCCCAGAGGTGGCCAGAAGGTGTGTCAGGGTGTACAGAGGGCCTGTAGGGGTGGGCTACCTTAGAGTGGCCAGAAGGGGTGGCTTGCTGGGGTTCTATATTCTATGCATTGTTTTCTTATGATTGGACTCTCTCTCGTATGTATTTGTTACTGTTCACTTTGTGATGACTGAAAGTGGGATTTGAGGTTTGTCCTCATTTCCCTGACAACTGGTTGGGGCCTGGCTTTGCTGCACCTTTCCCCTGTAAATATCTGTTTCTTGTATACGGCTATTCATGTCAACTGCTTGTTTGTAACTTTGTACTGGTTAATTTAAAAGGAGATTTGGAAGCCCTTCAGTTCAGGGGACTGACTCTGAGCTGCCTGGCCACACAGCCAAAGAAAAGAAAAAAAATGTTAAATTTAGAAGTCCCTCAGTTGAGGGGACTGACTCTGAGCTGGCTGACCACAGCCAATATACTGTACACAAGTAAATAAAGCGTGACTTGGTGATGGGATACCAGCCTCTGCAGTTATCTCAAATCCAGAGTAATCATTATTAGAGGAAAGGTGAACTTCAGTGAGGTGAGAACAGGTCCGGCCCGGCTAATGGGATTCAAGGATTCGCCAGCAAAACTGTAAATGAACAATTGGCTGCTTTTAGCAAAGAGTTTGGGTACAGTCAAGGCACATTCCCAAAGGGAGAAAAGTAAGGCAAATAAAGTCTGAGTTTTCTGGATGACGTAAGATGGAGCCGGAGAGGGTGACATTTGACAGCTGTCAGGTAAATCATACCTTGAGAACCAGGCAGCTTCTACTGAAGGTTCAGAAGCTAAGTGTAAAAATGAATAAGAGAAGCAAAAGGAGAGTAGGAAATGAAACTGTTAACATATAAAAATGAATTCAAACCCTTCCAAATAATCAAAATAGTAAATGGACAAGTTGGTCCATTAGGGATATGAGAGGAATCTTTAGTACTAATAAGCTGACTGCACTGGAATTTTTTTTTTTCCTGAGATTTGGCTTGTTTCCACACTGTGTAGGAAATCTAATCAATCAGTCCACACCGACCCTCTGAAGAGTAACCCACCCAGACCCAGACCCATTTCCCTCTGACTATGGGCAATTTAGCATGGCCAATTCACCTGACCTGCACATCTTTGGACTGTGGGAAGAAACCAGAGCACCCGGAGGAAACCCACGCAGACACGGGGAGAATGTGCAAACTCCACACAGACAGTCACCTGAGGCTGGAATCGAACCTGGGACCCTGGTGCTGTGAGGCAGCCGTGCTAACCACTGAGCCCCACCGTGCTACGGCTTTGAATAAAGTAAATATCTGAAATGCACTAAAACAGGTCAGAGGGTGCACTGAATAGCCAAGGCTGCCAACAGGTTTGATATTGGTTTATTAGTAGTTTGACAGGCCCAAAACCATTAATTTGTAATGCATCTTGTAATTGCAATATATACTGTCTGTCTCTCAATTTGGAAATACTCTGCTAGTTTCTTATCAGTGAATTATTGTTTGTAAAAGAGACAAGGCAGTTCTTGATAACTAATTTCCAAGTACTTTTACATTAGTGGTCAAAGTGGAAAGAAATTTGTTAGCATAAGAAGTCACGTTCTCATTGGGGGGGGGCAAAAAATACTGAAGATAAACCGGACAAGTGCACGTCAGAATGCTCCAGAAGTAGCATTTTAGGGATCAGATGTGGAAAATCTAACTTACCTGAGAACTGTCTAACAAGGTACAAGAATACAGCTCCAATGTTTTTTAACAATGCAAAGTAGACACGTTCTAACAGAATCCTACAACATTACAGCACATCAGCTTCATTAATTAGCATGGGATTGGGTCTCCACAGCGAGCTCTGATAAATAAGTTCATTTTAAAAACCAATTAAGAAGAAAAAATCTGGTAGAGGAATAATGGCAGATCTGTCACATTATTGTACATCAGACTTACACTCAGAGTAAGGTTGTGCATCAGGATGGAACATTGCTCATGATGAAATAATGAACAAGTTCAAAGCTACAAATGTAGGTGGACAATGGAGGATTTTTTTTTAATAGGCTGACGAGCAGCAAAATGTTGGATTTATTGCCTAATAATGTACTGGTGAGCATGAATTTTATGACGAGGGTTTAGATTTTGATGCAACTCTAACTGATAAGAAGGCCTTATGCCTGCCTGTAAGAGTTTGACACAAAAAGCCTTGAACATACATAAGGAATTAAATTATGGATGTAAAGCTGCAATACAAAATTATTTTCCAAAATTTGCACTATATATTAATGATTAAACTTGGATATGCAAATGTCACTTCAGAATTTGCTGATAGCCATTATTGGATTATAAATTCCAGATATTTTGAATTTAAATTCTGTCACGGCGGTATTCAAATCCAGATCCCTCGAACCTGGATTGACAGTCTAGTGATTATACCACTAGGCAATAGCATCCCTGTTGCTTTTATTTCCTGATGACAAAAATGAACAGCGATTAAACAACTAGAAGCTGCACTGGCCTCTCAGAACAAAGGCAGACAGCTTGTCTTTCCAGATCAGCAATTTTACAGTCTGAGTGATCACTGTGTCAGCACTTCACAGATATCTGTTCTGAAGAAGGGTTACTGCATTCAAAGCTTGCACATTTTTTTGCCTCCATAGATGCTGCCAGACCTGCTGAGTTTTTCCAGCACTTTCTACTTTTGCTTACAAGTTCAGTACAGCTGTCACCTTGATGGCTATTGGGATAACATGGCCACCCAGGGCCATCAAGTCATAAGCTCCCCCTGCCGCACCTGCCAATGTTCAATAATGCCAGAAATACAGAAATTACAAAACAGATGGCAAAATATCTAGAGCTAGAAGCTGAGGATAATGAAACGGATGAATGAAAGCTGGGACAGTGTAGATTTCAATTAGAATTCTGGTAAGAGGTGCTTGCAAATGTTGTTTCTACAAAAATCACAAGGCTGTGTCATGAGGCATGTATGTTAAGCTAGATATGCTTGCATATCTTAAGTAGCTGTATCTTCTGCAAAAATCGCAAGGTGGGATCATGTGGGTGCATACCAAGGAATAACTAATCGAAAAGGGAGGTGGTCGACTGGTAGAAACAGATATATTGACATGACCGTTGCAATTGTCATGCACATAGGGAATTAGTATGAACAAGATAACCAAATAAGACCCAGTATTGTCAGCAAACGTAATAAGACCCAGTTATCAAGGGGGGGGGGTTGCACGCCATCAACAGGCTACAGACAGATGTGGCAAGCAGCTGCACAGAGCAATGCAACTGTCATATATGAAGTAAACGGGAGTACCGAGTGGCTCAACTGAACTGTATTAATTATAATGTAACCTTCTGATCAGGGCGCCCACTTTGTGGTCACCCGGGCTTGCAAGACCGTATGAATACAGACTGCTTCAGAATTTGACTCGGACTAAAATTATTGAACAGGGAGCTTCATTTCTCAAATTCCAACAGAGAAAAGGAGGTATTAGAATTCCATGATTGAAAAGCAATGGAGCGAGAAAGACAGGAAATGGAAATTAGAAAAGGAATTTGAGATAAGAGAAAGAGAAGGGGGATACCAAGATAGCAAAAACAGAAACAAAAAATTTTAAATTGTTACAGGTCTAGCTGCGAAGGAAGAACAAAGACAGGTGTGATAAGGGAACCAGAAGGGCTCTGGTACTCAAGTTGTTCATGTAATCCCAAAATTCGACGAGAAAGTAGTCCTTTATCTTTATTGAAAGGATAGCATAGCAGTTAAAGTGGCCTGTCCACTCACGGACACTGTTGCAGAGCCAGCTGACTGGGAAATCTCTCAAAGTTTATTCCCACTTCTGTAAGGCGGATGCCACCATTTGAGACAAAAAGAGCCCATTTTCAGTACCTATTAGTTAGTGCTAGAGGCAGGTCAGCACGAATGCTGTACGCTTAAGTAATATCCTGAGCAGATGTTTTTGGAGTCCTGCTTCTGACCAATAGAGAGAGGCACTTAAAAATGAGACCATCGCAAAAGCTACATGAGGTATTTGCCCTTTATAAGTTCAAAAACTCTTTCCAATTCAGACTTATGTCAAGAAACAAAGGGTAACAAGATCCAGCTAGATGACAATTCTGGCTGATAACCATGAATTAACCCCAAACCCACAAACTAAGGGAAGTTGGGGTCAAGAAGCTGGCATATACTTGAGACAGATAAGGATGAGGTAATTAACCCTGATGTACCGAAGAGGAAAAGAAAGCCAGAAACTGCCGTAAGTGTGGGAAGAATCAGCATATCAAGGAAAATCATTGGTTCTGGTGGTCCCTAGAAACTCGAGCTGCAAGATCAGTGGTTGTATTATTAAGGGTAGTCAATGTCTGTTCAGGTATAGCTATGGACCAGGCTAGCGGTTAAGGGCTTATATCAAAGGAATAGTCAGCACTGACTGAATCGAAAGCCATAGTGGATGGGGGGGAAAAGAAAGTCAGCATTGTTTAAGACACCAGTTGCTCACAGACATCTCAAGTCAGAAAAGTATTGGATTTTCCAAAAGAAAACAAATTAATTTTCAGTGTAATGATGATAAGGCTATGGGGTAAGAACATTGTGATACCGCTGATTAACATTTAAGTGGTAAATAAACATTTTCCTGCAGTCAAAAATCTAATTCTCAAACGTACAGTAAAATCTACATAATACAAACTTACATTTTGAGAGCAACACCAGAGTGTGATCATCCAATACTAGAGCTGCTTGGGTATGGAAGACCAATGTGCACCAACTTACCAACACACTTACAAAGTACTCTTTTTGAAACTCGAGAGCAGCTTATAAGATTGAAGAAAAGATTATTATTGTGCACAATGAACATGAGTACAGAGCTGCTAAACTTATAAGTGGGATGACAAGTTTATGTTCAGGATCCCACAGAAGAGACACGGCAAATAGGTGAGATGATAAATGTGTGTCTCAAGGTATTAAGGGCTACAGGGGGTTGCGGGTAAGTGGAGTTAAAATGCCCATCAGTCATGATTAAATGGCGGACTGGACTCGATGGGCCGAATGGCCTGCCTTCCACTCCTATGTCTTATGGTCTAATGTGTGTAGGAACCGTAGGCCCTTGGTTCTATGTACATTATGGTGCAATGGTGAGATGGAATCTAAGACTTTTTCCATTCAGGGAATAAGGGATTTATTGCCCTTTCTAATTGCCCTTGATTGATTAATGGGGAGCTGCCAAGTCAAGTTTGTTTCAGTATCCTAACCACCTTTCAGACCTGTTACATGTGCGCCAGATTCCAAACACAGGCAAAAATGATACACAATATCACCAATGACTCCAGGTAATCAACACCAGAAAAATCACGATTTATGAGATCTGAATGAATCAGCAAATTATGTAAATGTTGTAGAGACTCATCAGTTCACTTGTTACTGTAAATAGTTAAACTTTCTTTTGGAAAGGAGGTGATTGCTCCCCCTTTGATACTTTACTGAGCAGAATTTGACACTGAGGCATAGAAGGAGCTGTTGAAACTGATGTTGGAAAGCTTGATCAAAGAGATCCATTTTCAGGAATGTTTTACGGAGGAAATTCCAGAGGTTAGGACCAACACAACTGAAAGCATGGCTGTCAGAGACAGAGTAATTAAAATCAGGCATGGCAGAAGGTCGGAATTGGAGAAGCTCTGAAATCTCAATGTTTTTGGGAGAGAAGAATTACTGAGACAGGTAGGGATGATAATTTTAAAATTTGAGGAACTGCCAAGAACCAATGTTGACCAAAAGTGGTGGGTGGATGAATGAAATTTAGGTTGCAGGCAGCAGAGTTGTGACTGAGTTCAAAGTTATGGAAGATGGGGTCTAAGCTCAGAGTGAAAGTGAGGACTGCAGATGGTGGTGATCTGAGTCCAGATTAGAGTGGTGCTGGAAAAGCACAGCAGGTCAGGCAGCATCCGAGGAGCAGGAGAATGGACATTTCGGGCAAAAGCCCTTCATCAGGAATGAGGCAGGGAACCTCCAGGTGTCGGGTGGTGAGGGAGGAGGCCCAGGACCTGCATGTGCTCGGCAGAGTGGGAGGGGGAGTTGAAATGTTCGGCCACAGGGTGGTGTGGTTGATGTTCCCTAAAGCGCTCTGAGAGAAGAACAGATGGACATGGAGGGGTCCTGGGAGGGGAGGGATGTGTCCAAGATGGTCAGGGTGAAAGGTCTTTGTAAAGTTGATGAATTGGGAGAAAGTGAAGACTGCAGATGCTGGAGATCAGAGCTTAAAAATGTGTTGCTGGAAAAGCGCAGCTTATGCCTGAAACATCAATTCTCCTGCTCCTTTGCTGCCTGTTCAACCTTCTCACGGGAGCATGAGGTAGTGCCGATTAGTCATCGATGTAGTGGATGAAAAGGTGAGAAATGGTGCTGGTGTAGCTGTGGAAGATGAACTGTTCCATCTTACAAAAAGGCAGATATAGCTGGGGCCCATTTGGGTGCCCATGGCTACCCCATTTGTCTGGAGGAACTGGGAGGATTGGAAGGAGAACTTGAAGGTGAGGACCAGCTCAGTGAGGGGAATGAGTGTCAGTGGAAGGGCACTGGTTGGGTCAGCGTGAGAGGAAATAAAGGAGGGCTTGGAGGCCTTCGTCATGGCAGACAGATGTGTAGAGGGACTGCGTGCCCATGGTGAAGATAAGGCGCTGGGGGCCAGGGAAACGAAAGTCTTTGAGGAGGTAAAGGGAGTGACTGGTGTCCCAAACGTAGGTAGGGCGTTCCTGGTCTAAGGGAGACAGGACAGTGTCAAGGTTATCTCTGGTGGCATGGTGGCACAGTGGTTAGCACTGCTGCCTCCCAGTGCCCGAGACTCGGGTTCAATTCCCACCTCAGGCAGCTGTCTGTGTGGAGTTTGCCCATTCTCCCCGTGACTGCGTGGGGGTGCTCCGGTTTCCTCCCACAGTCCAAAAATGTGCAGGTTAGATGAATGGGCCGTGCGAAATTGCCCGTAGTGTTAGGTGAAGGGGTAAATGTAGGGGTCTTGGTGGGTTGCTCTTCAGAGGGTCGGTGTGGACTTGTTGGGCCGAAGGGCCTGTTTCCACCCTGTAAGTAATCTAATCTATCGTGGGCGGCACGGTGGCACAGTGGTTAGCTCTGCTGCCTCACAGCGCCAGAGACCCGGGTTCAATTCCCGCCTCAGGCGACTGACTGTGTGGAGTTTGCACGTTCTCCCCGTGTCTGCGTGGGTTTCCTCCGGGTGCTCCGGTTTCCTCCCACAATCCAAAGATGTGCAGGTCAGGTGAATTGGCCATGCTAAATTGCCCGTAGTGTTAGGTAAGGGGTAAATGTAGGGGTATGGGTGGGTTACGCTTCGGCAGGTCGGTGTGGACTTGTTGGGCCGAAGGGCCTGTTTCCACACTGTAATCTAATCTAATCTAATCTAAAAAAAAAGGTATGCAGAGATGAGTTTGGTGGGGCAGGAGCAGGCTGAGACAATGGGTCACCCGGGGCAGTCAGGTTTGTGAATCTCTGGGAGGAGGTACAATTGGGCAGTGAGGAGTTCTCTGACTATGATGCAGGGATACGTTCGGTGGAGCAGGAGCATGCAGAAATAAGGATTTTGCCAGTTTCCTCATTTCCCCTCTCCCCACCTAATCCCAGTCTCAAGCCTCCAATTCGGCACTGCCCTCTTGACCTGTCCATCTTCCTTCCCACCTATCCATTCCACCCTCCCCTCCTGACCTATCACTTTTACCCACATCTTTTATCTAACTATCACATTCCAAGCTACCTTCCCGCTCCCAACCCCTCCCATTTATCTCTCCCTGGCTCACCAGCTTCATTTCTGATGAAGGGCTTAGGCCTGAAACGTCGATTCTCCTGCTCAATGGATGCTGCCTGACCTGTGCTTTTCCAGCGACACACCTGTATCTGTCCTTACACCTTGAGATAGAGCAGGCCCTTCATTGCCCATGCTACCTGCTCACCTTGTCCCGCTGTGGTCATTTTTTTTTCCTCCCATTGCCACCCCTCTTAAGCAGTCTGCTAGACATCCTCTCTGCTGAAGGTATCAGCTGCACCAATACAGGAGCTGTGCTTTCTCGTTCTTGATTCTCACACCACCGGTGCCAATCTGTGGCCCTCACTTCTTGTCTGTCATCTTGGATATTTAGCCAGTTTTCATATTTTCCTGTGGACTTGTCTGAGTAACCCATTATTATGGCCATCCTCTATCTGACTCTGCTAACCTGTAAACAACCTGTGAAACTTTGGGCAAATGATCCCCACATGAGATTACTTTTTGACATATTTCACAATCTGAATATGTATCAGTATGAATTTCCCAAACTCTTATGCTCTGCCCCTCTGATTATAGAGCTCATGACCATGTGAAGTACATGGTAGTTTATCATCCATTCCATGACCCACAATTTATAACCCATCCACACCACTCCTGAGGAATGTGCCTTCATAGTTATACAATCCATCTATTACATTATGAAAGATTTCCAGTCACATCCAGTAACTTTGCCTAACAGAGGTCCTGTTGCGGCTGTACAGGACGTTGGTTAAGCCACTGTTGGAATATTGTATGCAATTCTGGTCTCCTTCCTATCAGAAAAGATTTACAAGGATGTTGCCAGAGTTGGAGGATTTGAGCTAAAGGAAGAGGCTGAACGGGCTGGGGCTGTTTTCCCTGGAACTTCGGAGGCTGAGGGGTGACCTTATAGAGGCTTATAAAATCATGAGGGGCATGGATAGGATAAATAGACAAAGTCTTTTCCCTTGGGTGGGTAGAGTCCAGAACTAGAGGACATAGGTTTAGGGTGAGAGGGGAAAGATATAAAAGAGACCTCTGGGCAACTTTTTCACACACAATGTGGTACGTGTATGGAATGAACTGCCAGAGGAAGTGGTGGAGGCTAGTACAATTGCAGCATTTTAAAAGGCATTTGAATGGATATATGAATAGGAAGGGTTTGGAGGGATATGAGCTGGGTGCTGGCAGGTGGGACTAGATTGGGTGGGGATATCTGGTTGGCATGGACAAGCTGGACTAAAGGGTCTGTTTCTGTGCTGTAGATCTGACTCTATGACCATTTTCATTCCCTTTCTCTCTCTCATAGTAACCCACATCACCAGATCTGAAATCTCCCCTAGACAATCTGATGACCCAATGCTCTCCTAATTTTCTCTGACACCTCAGATTTTCTGTACATGTTCTTACCAGCGTGTAACACATTTTAGAAAAAACAGAACAAAGAGGAAGTGCTGGAGAAACTCAACCAGTCTGGCATAATCTGTCGAGAGAAAACTTAACTGACATTTTGAGTCCAGTAACCCTTCATCAGACTGAAGGAGCTGGCAAATGGTGGTATTGAAACTAATGATGGGGGTGGTGTTGGAGTGGGGGGGAAGCAGGTGAGTGAGCCAAATAGCTGGAGACAGTGCCCAGAAAGAGAAACAAAAACAGGAGAAGCATAGCAAAGTGATTGTTGTTAATAAGCCAGGAGAGAGAGAAATGCTGAATGGATGCTAATAGAAATTGTGAACAGTGGGAAATGTGTTGGTTGTGCTGGGAGCAACCCATGCCAGAACAGGGCCTGGGTAGTTGGGGTGGGCAATAAACATGAAGCAAGATATTCATGCCATGAAACTCAGCAAGGAGTTTGATAGTTATGATGTTTGTGCCCCCTCGCTTTTAGGAGCGTTCACCTCTAAGAACTGAGTTGTAAGTACACAACGGGACAGATTTGCAAACGACCAGTCGATAAGTGCATAGATCAAATTGCAAATGGAGACCCTGTGGGATCTTTGTAGCAGATACTCAAAAGAGGCTGGAACATTAAGATTAAAGTTCCTGCAATGCTCCTTTTCTTTGTCCAGCATGATGCCCAGCTGGCAGACTCTTTGTGGCCTCAGCAAGGACGTCCACCTCGATGTTTCCATAGCTGTCTCCGGGCCTTGAGGTGAAGCCAGGCATAGTCTGGAGTCAAGACCTGGCATGGACCTAGAGGCTAGGTGTTGGCCTGATTGGGTTGGAAGGACTGTTATCCTGAGCTTTTTAGTTCTTTATTTTTCTAATTTGTTTTCCCTATGAATTGGTATTTAACAATCTGTACCTAGGTACCTTTGTACCTAAGGTGGCACTATAAGTGGTGACTTGTAAGCCTTTCACTGGACTCATGTCTGAACATGTGACAATAAAGTTAATTCTAATTCTAAATATTCAGGAAGTTGGAGGCTGTACTGAGCAATTCCTCTTGCACCTGGAACCTTACAAAAGTCTCCATACAAATTGAACATTTTAGGGTTCCAATGAAGTTAAATAGTTACTCATGAAAGGTTAGACTATTAAATATATATATCTAAGACCTGAGTACCTAAGAAATAAACCCCATACTTATCTAACTCATAACAACAGAACCTTTGAACACCTAGACCCTGACCTGACACCTCCCTCACCTGGGAGCAGATTCTCTACTCCAGGAGCTTGTTACCCAACAATCCCAGAGCTGAACTCTTCACTTTGATCCAGCCATCTCCACAGGTCCAACTATTTGGATCCTTCCAGATCCTCCCAAATCTCTTCCCCACCATTGGTCCAGGCCGCCGCCTCATAATGAACCAAACCTGATCTCCCACCCGTTCTACCGGACCCTAAATCCCCACACCCAAGATTGCCCCCTCCCCTCTGTTTCTCACCACCTGCCCACCATCACCTACAAATATGTACCTGCCCAGCTGCTATATTGCACTCTGGGTCCTTAGCCCTATGTTAGCTGGTACTTTACACCTTACCCACTGGGCACCCTATCACCTGGTGCCTCACATGACTGGCAAGATTTCCCCATCTCCCTGCAGCTAAAACACATCCCACTATCACTGACTCCCTACATACTGCATCTTACATACCCATCCTCTGCCATCTGGCACCCTTACCCCCTCCAGCTGGCAGCCTATATAAACTGGTGTCCTGGCATCCTACCTATCTGGCATACCACAAAATTGGCACCCTACCCTTTGCCTATCTACATCCATCTCTCCCAATATCTTAACATCACACTTGTCTAATATCTGTAGTGGGAAACTGTTTGGGCCTATAATCAAGGATAGGGTAAGTGATCATCTTGAAGCATTTCAGTTAATTGGAGCGAGGCAGATGGGTAGGTCATGCTTGACAAACCTCAGATTTTGAAGAGGTGACCAAGATCGTGAACAGGGGTAAGTCAATGCATGTTGTTTATCTGATCTTCCAGAAAGCTTTTGATAAAGTCTTAGACAATAGACCATTAGCTAAGGTGAAAGCCCATGTAACTAAGAGCAAATTACTGACATGAATAGGAAATTGGTTAAGTGACAACACAAAGAGTTGGAATAATGGCTAAGCACTCAAATTGGTAAGATGTGCTGGTGGTGGGACCTTAATTATTTGCACGTTCATTATTGGCTTAAATAATGGAATATGATGTCAAGTATCCAAATCTGCTGATGACCCAAAATTGGGCAGCATGGCAGACCGTTTTGGCAGTAGCATAAAATTGCAACAGGATGTTGATAGATTAAATGAATGAGCAAAGGTGTGGTAGATGGATTTTAATATAAACAAGTGAGATTATCCATTTCAGACTGAAAAAGTGTAGATCAGGATATTTTTTTTAGAAGGCACAAAGTCAAATATGATGGTGCCCAGTGTGATTTGGGGTTTCAGGTGCATATTCCTTTAAAGTGCCATGAACAGGTACAGGAAAATGGTCAAGAAGCCTAATGGCCTTCATATCTAAAGGGCTGGAGTATAGGGATGCAGATATTATGTCTACTTTGTATCAGATGATATATGCTACTGTTTTGAATAAACGAATCCATGGAGTTGATCAGTCACTGAGGAATGTTTGATTATTAGAACACTATCACTAACATGGCAAAAGGCCCTGGAGGAAAGTGGAATTAAGGCCACCAGGTTATCAGCAAAATATTTTAATTAATGTGTTGCAGGCTTCAGAGACCAAACAGCCTAATCCTACTGCTCTTAAGATCTTTTGACCACTCAACTTTACACTCCCAGCAACTCCCAGTGTTCGGAATTATGACTATTAACTCTACTTCTCTCTCCACAGATGTTTCCTGACCTGATTTTTCCAGCAATCTCTATTCTTAGTTTTAGCTGGCTATGGTGTCCCTAACATTACAACAGTGGGTACATTTCTGAAAGTACCTAATTGATTGTCAAGCACTTCGGTTGTGAAAAGAAATGCTGCAAAATGTAAGTTCCTTATTTTTTATGTATCAAGAGCATGGCTTCTATATTAATGCCTGCTTGCCAGTTGGTATGGATTTTCTC
Organism: Chiloscyllium plagiosum; assembly: GCF_004010195.1. Classification (NCBI taxonomy): domain Eukaryota; kingdom Metazoa; phylum Chordata; class Chondrichthyes; order Orectolobiformes; family Hemiscylliidae; genus Chiloscyllium; species Chiloscyllium plagiosum. Next base: position 7,229,980 of record NC_057741.1, read on the forward strand.
AGTAATGTGGATAAAAAAGTGAATAAAGAATCAGGATACACATCTTAGAACAAAATATAGGCTGCATGTGTTGCTTTCTTTTAAAGTGAACCTCTCTGATATGTCATTTCTCCTTTCAATGTTATCTGGGAACCCTAAACCAGAATAGAACTGGAACATCTTTTGAGAACATAAGTATATAGCTATTCTGTTGATGATGACGATAAAGTGAAACAAATTATGAAGCAATGTAATCTTAGGGGAAATAAGTGGGAGAAACAGTGAACAAACAAAGAAATTTGAAACATCAAATGTCAGTTAAAGCAAAGAACAGAACTGTATAACTAAAGAGTAGAAAAAAAAGACAGAATTTTGATCAGCTATTTAATGGCTCGTGCTGAGCTGAATTCAGATGCAATGAAACGTGATGATTTCAGAAAGTCAAAGAATTTTAATAAGGCTGCTGCTTTTGGTGTCAACTATATAGCAATCAAAGGAAGGAAATTTAAATATTTATGTCCAGAGGGATGCCTTCCTGTCAATTTTGCTGGTTATTTTGTGGGGGGAGGGGGGTGTTTGCAAAGTTTATGATGCTGATTTATATATGCTCCTAGAGATGTTTCTTATGATTACAATGTTTGTTTTTAATCAATGTAGCATTAACTATCATTCACAGGAAAGCACTGATGGATAAAAAATGTGAACATTTTAGCTTTGCAAGAGAGCTCCAGAGAGATAGCATAATTACTGCATTCTGAAATAGATAAAGGAAATAAGAAAGAATCACTTTTTATAGAGTCCTAGATTTACATTCAATGTTCATTAGACAGAATAAGGACAAAAATTCAAAGTATTGAGATTTCTCCCTAGTTTAATATTTTTACAGATATGCAGGGATTGGACGCTGACTGTGAGACATAATGAGCTGCTGGGGAATCTTTGCCCATCCAGTCAGTGGAGCCATCAGTAAGCTGTGGTGAATCATACAGTCCTTACAGTATGGAAGCAGGCCATTTGGCTCATCGTGTACAAGGTGACCCTCCAAATAGCATCCCACCCAGGCACACTGCTAGACCCTATCACCGTAACCCTGCGTTTGCCAAGGCTAATTCAAATAGCCTGCACGTCCATGGACACTGTAGGCAATTTAGCATGACCAATCCACCTAACCTGCAGATCTTTGGATCGTGGGAGGAAACGCACGCAGCCACGGGGAGAATGCGCAAACTCCACACAACAGTCACCGTGACTGGAATCCACAAGAGTGGAATCGGAGTACAGTCGTATTCTGCTGAGGAGGACCATGATACTGCGCATACATTTGTCATGGTGTGTTGGCTGGTTACCAAGTATGTGTGACTAATCCTCAGGATCTACTCCCTTTCTAGCAGTGAATAAAATTGGAGCTTGTCAGTTTGATCAATTAATGATCATCCTCCTTGAGATGAACTCTCCCCTGTGGAGTTGACCAGTTTTATGACATAGGATTGCAACCAAGTTAACCAAGTGCCACAGCGAGCATACGTAACAACCACCTCAGGAGACAGACACGAGCTGCAACTGACAGTACCTTTCATTGTCCAGTAGTTCTCAGGAGCTGGAAAAACTACACCATTTTCTTTGCAGCCTGCAACACATTATCAATGAGGATGAGCACCTCGCCAGGACCTTCCCCACACCTCCACTTCTCTCCTTTTAAACAACCACCAAACCTCAAACAGATCATTGTTCATGGCAAACTGCCCAGCTTTCAGGACAATACCATACAACCTTGTCACAGAGAGCACCTCGCCAGGACCTTCCCCACACCTCCACTTCTCTCCTTTTTAAACAACCACCAAACCTCAAACAGATCATTGTTCATGGCAAACTGCCCAGCTTTCAGGACAATACCATACAACCTTGTCACAGACGCTGCAAGACGTGTCAGTGTTGACACAGATACCACTATTACGTGTGGGGATCCCTCCCATTGTGTACGTGGCAGGTATCCATGTGACTCAGCAAACGTTAGCTATCTCATACGCTGCAGACAAGGATGCCCTGAGACATGGTACATTTGGTGAGACCAAGCAGAGGCTACGGCAATAGATGAATGGACGCCGCACAACAATCAACAGGACTGTTTTCTCCCAGTCGGAGAACACTTCAGGTGTCTGGGACACTCTATCACGGACCTTCAAGTGACCGTCCTCCAAGACGGACTTTGGAAGAAGCAACAATGCAAAATGACCGAGCAGAGGCTGATAGCCAAGTTCGGTACCCGTGGGGATGAACTCAATTGGGACCTTGGGTTCATGTGTCACTACAGGTGACCCTACAGCACTGCACACTCTCAGACAGACATACTCACGCAGACCTGCTCTCATACACAAGCTCTTTCTCATACACTCACACGTACACTCTCTCACTCTCATGCACACATGCACTCTCACAGTTATACCCCTTTAAACTCATACTCTCTCATACACAGACACTCATAACCCACCCTGCCCAAACATGTGCACACAAGTTTGTGGGGTGAATTTGTACTTGCAGAATTACACTTTATTTCACTCAAAAATTGCATTAATCCATGTAAGATTTTCTAAATCTGATTTTTAGATGAGAATCAATCTGACCATTGTGGCATAGAAAGGGGATCCTCACACCTTCCACGCATTATCTGGGCTGACATGACACCAATTGTTAAAGTTCACTTGAGAATGTAACTCTTTAAAAAAAGTTCTGCAATTTACATATGAAAGAACGTGTTGGTTTCAGTTCTTTCATAAAAGATGAGAGACTTAACAAACAATCCAGGTCTTTTTCAATACATCATTTCAGTTACATCACCCTGTAAACTTTTACTATAAATTTTGTCTTATGATCTTATACTCCACAACCACCCCCATGAAGGAGCAGTGCTCCAGAAGCTAGTGCTTCTAAATAAATCTTTTTTTTTTAAATCTCTACAGTGTGAAAACAGGCCCTTTGACCCAACAAGTCCACACCGAGCATCCGAAGAGTAACCCGCTCCGATCCATTCCACAGCATTTACCCTTGACTAATGCACCTAGCCTAGGCATCCCTGAACACTATCCCTTAACACTGCCAATTCACCTGACCTGCACATCTTTGGATTGTGGGAGGAAACCGGAGCACCCGGAGGAAACCCGTACAGACACACGGAGAATGTGCAAATGCTACACAGCCCAAGGCTGTGAGACAGCAGTGATAACCACAGCCACTGTGCTGCCCCTGGTGGCCTATAAACTGGTGTGATTTTTAACTTTGTACACCCAGTCCAATACCAGCATCTCCAATCCTAATGACCTAATCCTAGGCCACCAGTTAGTAACTTGATATATAAGAGGGGAAGGATTGGAACATTACAGGACTACTTGCTGAGCAATAAATACTAAACCCAGAATAGCAAAGCTTGGGTGGCTGATTATTTCTGCTGGTTTCTAGATATTCCTGTAAATCAGTGCCCTTATGTGTTTGGAGCATCTATCTGGATGTGAAGCAGGAAACTTCTGAATGCTTTACACTAGTAAGTTGGGTACTTTAGCCAGTTAAGCTCCAGATGTCCAAATAGCACATTTGTGGATTTAGGTGCCAAGTTTCAACGGAGCCAAACCAGGTTTAACACCATGAAGCCAAAATAGAGAGATAAAAGGTACAGTAAAGCTGAAATCTGATACCTCTGATGGTTTGTCTGCAGGGTTCCCATTGCATTTAGTCCCTTTATCATTATCCTGCTCCAGAGTCCACCTCTCAGACACATGTACGATGCATGACCCTGGAGTGGCTATTATTGTACATTGAATAAAGCAGGTGCTTTGAATGCAATAAAAGCGCATAAAGGGAGATTAATAACAAGATAATCTGTTTTAATTTCAGCTGGTGGTAGGGTGAATGCTTCCAAAAGTCTGAACTCCCTGCTTCAGATAATCCTGTGGGGTTTTTAACGTTCACCTGAAGAAACCAGATGTGCTTTGTTTCAATGACTCACCTGAAGAATGGCATTCTAACAATGCAGCATGCCTGCATTACCATGCTCGGCATCAGCCCACATTATGGCCTGGAGTGAGGCCAAACCCACAATCTTCTGATCCAAGAGGAGAATGCTGTCAACTGAGACAAACTACAATCACTTGATTTTAAGAAAATATCACCTTAAGTGTCCAAGACCACTAAGATATACTTCATATTAATACTTTGGGAGTATAGGACTAACTAGAATACCTATCTGCTATTGTACAACTTCAAGAACACCTAATCATTAAATCCAACCTAGGGCTTTCTGATTTCCAAAACTGAAGTTAAACATATTGTATTGGAATCCCTTCCTCCACCACCAATCACTATGATTCTAAAGTACATTGTAGTTTATTTGCTTCCTTTCCACACTCTAGAAGACACGACTCCTTATAAAAATGCCTTTTCGTTGCTTCTTAAATATAAGCTGATATTTAACCATTTAACAATCTGTGCTTACATCTCATCATCTTTCCAGAGGCAAATTTAACTTGCTTCAAAACCACTCAATTACCTCCATCTCTTGACCATTCTTGTCAAAATACGGTCCCATCCCTAACCTTCTCCACCTAAGGTTCTTACCAAGGTCTCTGCACACATGACGCCCACTATTCTCTTTTGAAATCTTTCATTGTGTTTTTACACCATCCACAGAACTGAGGTCAATCACCAATCAAGTTCTATGTTGCAACAAGAACTAAACGGCCTCTCCTCAGTCTCCTATCTGCAAATGTAGATACCATCCCATCATGCACTACTATTTATTCCCTGTATTTGACTTTTATTGCTACCAAACACAATATCTGAAAATAGCCAGCACACATTCTTGTTATCCATAAAATAATTCCAACACTTCAAATGTACTTAACTGATTGGAATTGCTTTAAAATACTCTATGGTCAGGAAAGTCACGAAATAGACTTGAGTCTTCATTTTTTTCTTTCCATCTAATGCCTGCGTGGTTATTTCTTTGATGTCTAAAGACTCCATTTTGGACTACCTCTTACTTTTCTTTATTCTCTTATGAGCAGCTTCACATCATCACTCCTTCCCTATAACTACCGACGTGTTTAAATTGTGATATAGATGAGCCATTCTTCTCCAAGTCAACTTCAAAATCTTTGTCACTCTTTACAAATTTCTAGTACCCTTCACCTAATACTGTGCAATATAATCCCAGATTATGTTCCATATTCTAGTTGTTAACTTCTTCCACCCTCCAGCACTCCGATTCTGGTCCACGTCACGTATTTCTCCCACCTTTGGCTACGCTGTTAGTAGCAAAGCCCACCTCAGCTTTGCTGTGCTTTCAACTCCACCCCTAGTCACTGGCCCGTTCATTTTATTACCTCTATCGAGATTCCCCAAAATGATTTTTGATCACATCTTTGGTTATCTCTCCTCACTTCCTGCTCAGAATCTTTGTACAAATCATAAAGGGCCTTGTGGGAGCATTTGCTATTAGAAAACAATAATAAAAGTACAAACTGCCAGTGAGTCAAGCTTGCCTCCAAAGAGCGCTCTCAACTTTCTTTATACACCTTTGTTTATTGTCCCGATTTTCTCCTGTGGAATACTTTTGTCGGTTCTGATTTGTTAAAGGTGTAACCTAATTGTAGGTCATTATTAAAGGAAGAGTCATAAATTGACTAGTGCTTTGTTTTAAGTGAAATCTTTGGATTCTGCTACAATTTATTTTTAGATGACTGCCTAATACTCAAGGCATACTATTTTATCAAAGTCATAACTTGATTTGATCAGATTAATGAACTTTACTAAAGAAGTATGCATTAACCATTGCAATAACAAATATGCTTAATGGAATTTTAATCTCATGTTGCACTTGAATAAGAATAGAAAGTCTCTGCCCCCCCTTGCACAGATGTACACTGTTGTCTCAACAGTAATTCCTTTGTCCTTTTTATCTTTCTTCCTCCCCTCTGCTCTGCGAGGTTCCTCAGGACATTTTCTCTGCTTAAGGTGCTAATTACATGCAAGTTGGTATTCCTGGCCTAAAGCAGTAACTATATAAACCCCGACAGGTCACTCAATGAGTCTCTGCTCTTACTGTTTAAAGACAGCTGGTGCTTTCAGAAGCTGGGATCTGCCAACTAATTCCACAGTTGTCCTTACCTTCTCCACTATGTTCCCAAGTGATTGTCAAGAGAATGAAACATGGAAACCAAAAAAGGATTTCAGTGGGTGGGGGGGAGGTGGATGGCATAAACTGGGAACCAAGGAACATCTGTCACTTAAATCCAATGCCTTTTACGCGCTTGACTTGTACTGATTGCCTGTGAGAGAGTATACTGGGTATGCCCAGAAACTCATCATAGCAGTCAGAGTCTGGTATTGATTCCACTCCTGAATAAATACATGCATATGGATGTCAGTTCAGTAATCAACACCCCTGCTTCCTGCATTATTCTGACTGTGACAGTGGGTTTTTAAATGGTAATTTTTCTTTTTTACCCACCTTCAATGAAAGGCCTGGAATTTAGTGTTACAGCTTTTTTTAAAAAAAAAGCCCTTGAGTGTTTATAAACAAGTGACAGATTGAAGAGATTTAAGTATGAATAATGGCCTTTGCATTTCTTGCCTTTATATTTAAAAAAATCCTGTGTTATTTGCCTTTGGCCACTTTCCAACAAGAGGACAAATAAACCCAAACCGTAAAAGTATTTGACTCCCATGAGGCACTTTTCATCAACCAATGCAGATCCTCATGGATACTCTACACTTCCAGCTCACCAAATTCTTCGATTTAAAAATCATAGTTTAGGGTAGTATCATAATTTAGGATTTTCTAACTGGACATTTGAATGTTTATTTTTTTTTTTGTTGGTCAATTTTTTTGAGCTTATAATTTTGGGAATTTAAATAACAGAATGCCAAAATGAAGCAAATCAGTCCTATCAGTAAATAGAACATTGTCTGATTTACAGGAAAGTGCTTTATTTTCAAACCATCTTTCCCTGTATCGGTCACAGACATATTGTTTGAAGTAGCTTTCACTTTTTTCTAAACAGAAAGTGGGATAACTATGTGAAATGGAGATTGATACAATGCTGAGGAAAGAGGGAGAGACTGCCTGAGCAATTGAAAACAGTGAGCAGTAAACATATGGTTTTGATTTCCTTGTGGTTTGTGGGTGTCGCTGTCTGGATTCTTTGTCCATCCCTAGTTATCCTGAAGAAGGTAGTGGTGTGATGTCGTTAAGGAGGAAATTCCAGAATTTTGACCCAGTGACACTGAAGGAATGGTGTATATTTCCAAGTGAGTGGCTTGGAGGGAGATTTGCAGGTGGCGGTATTTCCATGTTTCTGTTGCCCTTGTCCTCCTAGGTGATAGTGTTTGTGCGTTTGTAAGATGTTGTCCACGGAGCCTTGGTGAACTTCCATGGCACATCTTGTAGATAGTGCACATTGTTATCACTGAACATCAGTGGTGGAGGAAGTGGAATGTTTGTCAATTATATTGCTAATCAAGGGGGGGGGGGGAAATCCCTTCCCCTTCCCCTTCCCCTTCCCCTTGAGTGTTGTTGCAGCTGCACTTATCCAGGAAACTGGAGAGTATTGCATCACACATTTGACCTGTCTTGTTAATGGTGGACAAACTTGAGAATCAGGAGGTGAGTTACTCACTGCAGGATTGTAGTCTTCTGACCTGGTCTTGTAGCCATGTATTTATATGAATGGTCAATGGTAATCCCCTGGATGTAATAGTAGGGGATGCAGTGATGGTAATGCCATAACATGTCATACAATCATAGAGGAGTCCAGCACAGAAATAGGACCTTTGGCCCATCAAGTCTACACAAGTTGAAAACCAACATCTAACATTCTAATCCCATTTTCCAGCACTTTGCCAATAGCCTCTTATGCATTGGCATTAAATCGTGATGTTTAGATGTTCACTTTTAATTATATTCTCTCTTGTTGGACATGACCATTGCGTGGCATTTGTGTGATGTGAATGTCACTTGTTAGCTTGATCAGGACAATATAAGTTATGTTTGAACATGGACCATTTCATTATCTGAGATCATGAATGATGCCAAACATTATGCAATCATCAGTGCAACCCCCCCCCCCCCCCCCCCCCCCCACCCCACTTCTGACCTTATCATGAAGGGAAGGTTATAAATAGAGCAGCTAGAGATGGTTGGATCAAGAACACACCGCTGTGGAACTTCTGCATATGGTAAGATTGTAAAACCATAAGAAATAGGAACAAAAGTAGGCTCATTGATCCTCCTCCACCACCACTCAGTAGGATCATTGATGATTCAGCATTTCTCATGGCTGTTTTCCTGCCCTTTCCCTATAATCCTTGATTTCCCCAACTGATCAAGAGTCTATCTATCACTGCTTTAAATATACATAAGCACTCTGCTACAGAGAGTTGTGGCTGTAATGAGTTCCAAAGGCTTTCAACTCTGAGAGAAGGGGTTCCTCTTCATCTCAATCTTAAATTGGCACCCACTTGTTCTTTAATTCACAGGATGATGATGTTGCTGGCTAGACCAGCATCTATTGCTCATCCCTAATTGCCTAGAGGGCACTTAAGAGTCAATTACATTCTTGTGTGGCTGGAGTCAGATGTAGGCCAGATATAGGTGAGGATGGCAGTTTCCTTCACTAAAGGACATTGGCCAATCAGAAGCGCTTTTCCAACAGCTGACAAAATAGTCATCATTAGACTCTTAATTCCAGTTTTTTTTTATTGAATTCCAATTCCACCATTTGCCATAGCATGTATCAAACCATGGGCGGCGCAGTGGCACAGTGGTTAGCACTGCTGCCTCACAGCGCCGGAGACCCGGGTTCAATTCCCGCCTCAGGCGACTGACTGTGTGGAGTTTGCACGTTCTCCCCGTGTCTGCGTGGGCACACCGCCGGGTGCTCCGGTTTCCTCCCACAGTCCAAAGATGTGCAGGTCAGGTGAATTGGCCATGCTAAATTGCCTGTAGTGTAGGTGAAGGGGTAAATGTCGAGGTATGGGTGGGTTCCGCTTCAGCGGGTCGGTGTGGACTTGTTGGGCCGAAGGGCCTGTTTCCACACTAAGTAATCTACAAAGCCTGGGGAAGATCTACCTGGAAGGGATCGGCATGTTCACAACCTTCCCAAAATGTTGAGGCACACAGGCTACAAGCCATTGGGCTGAGGAACATTCACTACCACATTCCATTGTGCTGTCAATAGGGCAGAATGGGAAAGAGAATGGCTGTGAACAGAATTAGAATGGGTGGTGTAAGTGATTCAACCTGTGTCCGAGAGGTCTCCAGGACCCACTGATGTTACAGCTTTTAAAGGGAAACAACATTACCCACAGAGACACGCACTGCTTTGGACACAGACCTGTACAGTTCCTATTCTCTGTCCATCCTCATGTACTGTTTGCTGTGCACCTCCCTTCTCCAAACGTTGCTGACTGCCTCATTCACACTGACATTTTTGGACACAGAAGCCATTGAAAGAATAGGCATGTCAGGAAATGATGTCAGCAGGACCCATTGCCCTGTATACACATTGTCCCTCGTGCTTTCACTGTTCACATGCTTGTCAAACTATGGTACATTCTGGATGGTCATGAGTTAGACATGCTGGCATATAGAGAGAGAAAAACTACCAGATGTAAATTCTAAACATTAGAATTTATAACAACACTAACTAAAAATAGGCAATTGTCAGCTGTGCTACCAAGGTACAGTTATTATGATTTATTTTTCCACTCGTGCTCACCACAGCTTTGTGATGTATTTGGTTCCACAGCTGGAGTTATAAAGCCCTCTACTTAGCATCCTCTCCGCATTTGCCCCTGTCAAGCCCCTTAAGAATCCTGTATCTTTCAATGAGATCATCTCTAGTGAGTAGAATCCCAACCTGTTTAGCCTTTGCTCATAAGACAATCCCTCCATACCAGGGATTATCCTAGTGAACCTTCTTTGATCTGTCTCCACTGAAATAATATCTTTCCCTAAGTAAAGGGATTAAAACTACTCTGAATTCCAGACGTGGTCTCACCAGTATGACTTTCTTGGAGTTCGGCGCAACAGCAAGGGCCGAAAGGCCTGTACTGCGCTGTAATGTTCAATGTTCTATATACTCCAACTGCTTTGAAATAAGGGCCTACATTTCATTAGCCTTCCTGATTACCTGCTGAACCTGTATGCTAGCTTGCTATGTGTTGTGCATAAGTAACCTAACTCTCTTAATGTTGTGGTTTTTTTTTGCATTTTATTTTCAATTGAAATAATACTTTGTTCTTTTCTTCTACCTTTTCAAAATGGACAACTTCACATTTTCCCATGTATATTTTCAATTTGCCAACATTTTGCCTGTTTACGTAACCGATCAGTCCCAGAGTGGAAATGACTGGCTTCCAACTTCCTAAACCATTTTCGAATGTTCCAGGTACAACTCCAATGGGTAGAGATTTCCCCTAATTCAGATTCATCTTGACTCCAGTTTTGTTAAGGCTCCTTGATGTCGTACTTGGTCAAGCCGGGTGTTAAGGACAGTCCCTTCCACCTCCCCTCCTGAATTCAGCACTTCTGCTGGAACCAAGACTGTAAGGTCAAGAGCTGAGTTGTCCTGGTGGAAGACAAACTCCATATCAGTGAATAGGTTCTTGCTGAGCAATACTGGTGTTGACACCTTCTATCATTTTACCAGAAGATCAAAGTAGACTGATGGGACGATAATTGACCTGGTTGTATTAGTCCTAGTTTTTTTTTATGCACAGGACATTACCTGGGTAATTTTCCACATTATCAGGTAGGTGCCAGTAATGTAGCTGTGCTGGAAGAGCTTGACTAGGGGACCAATAGGTTCTGGAGCACAAGGCTAAGTACTATTACTGGAGTGTTATCAGCACCCACAGCTTTTGTAGTTTCCAGCATTTCCAGCCATTTCTTGATATCATGTGGAATAAATCACACTGACTGAAGATTAACATCTATAATGCTGGAAACCTCTGAAGAGGCTGAGATGGATCATCCAGCCCAACACTTCTGCCTGAAGAGCTTTGCAAATGTTTCAGCCTTATCTTTTGCATTGATTGGAAAAACCATCACCAGTGTTGTAAACTTCTATGATTCCAAAGTAATTTCATTGTTCTATCTGTAAATCACTTTAAAGAGATGTGAAGCAGCTGCTTCTGTTTTTTTCAAAGATGTTAATCAGCTGTGGCATTCAAAAGCAAAATGTACCCGTTTACTGGCCACTTACAAGTGCCCTTTTCCCTCCAAACATCCTAAAGACATCACTTGCTGCTAACATAGTCTCAAAGTCGCAGCTAGGGCTGAGCACTCACGCATTATTCACATTCTCTGTGGGGCTCATTTTAGAATACACGTTCGAACAGTAGATTAGATTCCCTACAGTGTGGGAACAGGCCCTTTGGCCCAACAAGTCCACACCGACCCTCCGAAGAGCAACCCACCCAGACCTACATTCACCCCTGACTAATGTACCTAACACTGCGGGCAATTTAGCATGGACAATTGGCTTAATCTGCACATCTTTGGACTGTGGGAGGAAACCCACGCAGACACGGAGAATGTGCAAACTCCACACCGACAGTTGCCCGAGGCAGGAATTGAACTCTGGTCCCTGGCGCTGCGAAATAGCAGTGCTAACCACTGAGCCACCATGCTATTGCTGTGCTACGTAATCATGTTTTAATAGACTTGGCTTCAGAAGCTAGAAACTGCTCATTTACAGTGTACAACACAGTTTGGAGTATTTATGTGAACTTGTATCCAAGTCTGGAAACAGTGTTAGTTAATAAACCATGGAGGCGTCATACCTAGGTTACCAACAACACATTGTGATGATCATAAGGTGGAGGATTTCTCTGTAACCTCCATGTATCTGCTGCCAACTGGGGCAGCCCCACTGATACCTTGACAAAGATCATCAAACCTGACACAGACCAAGAATTAACTCTGCAACACCTGATCTACCTCTGATTCAGAGCAGCCAGTGTGCGTTCTCCTCCTTGGGAGGATCATATTGCCAAAGATGGGTAGAAAATGAACAGGTGGGAACACCACTCCCTCTACAGTGAGGACCAGAATTCTCTCCTTGTTTGGGCCAAGGGCCGTGGCATCCCTCCACCTATGCTGACTCTCTCTGACCTGTTATGAGCTATCATACTGGAACAAGAGGATAGAAGGAATTGAGTGAGATGAAAACAAGTGGCACAGATGTAGTCCTGGTGCAGGTGGGCAAAAGGTGGTGAGGTGTTGCCAGGGAGCACAGAGTGGTGTGCAATATTAGAAGGGTGGAGAAGGTTAGAGTGAGTGAGGGAAGATATTGCAAGTCGCGCAGCTACAGTTGTGTATGAAGTAAGTACAGTAGCAGCGATAGAATAAGTGTTAGCTAACTGAGAGAACAGTGGAACACGTATGCTGATGCAGAAGGGCAGGTCACTGACCGTCTCACAACACCACTGGATGGTCCTCCGCACCCTGGAGGCTGCACTTTCCTGAGTAGCAATCTCAGACCCGGCTGAAACAGTCTGGTGGTGAGGCATCCTTCGCCAGTTCATCAGGAAGATGACTTTTCTCCTTTTCAGCACAGCCCCTGCCACCAGGACCTCTAACTACCTGTCGGAGAATCATCGTGCTACCTTCTCCTTCTTCAATACCTTCTGATTCTATCTGTCAATGAGCGGGGCGACTAGGAAGGCCAGTTCTCATGGGGCACACCCCCAGCCTTTTAAAGATGGCACATTCACAAATGGTGCTGGTCTTCCGTTGGATATCCACTGGACGGCGAGTTCTTTAGGGAGCGGTATGTGATGAGTTGGAGCTGGAATCGGACACGAGGAATGCTGTTGTGGCGTTAGGTGGTTAATGAAGCGATTTTGGTAAGAGACAGTGAGAAAACCTCCTTGGCCTCACAGCAGAAATCTCTCCAGAAAGCTAGATGTAACTCTGACTGAGCCGAGACAACACAAGATTAAACCCATTGTAGTTTCCCATTTGAAATCTTTTACTCTAAGGCTGTACACCTAACACAGAGTGTGTTTTATATAGACTGAAACCTGTTGAATTGGGAGAAATGTTTTTTGAAAATTCTGCACTATTCCAGCCCAATGTTTTATCATTTTTCTTTAGAAAATGTTATAAACAAAGTATATTAGTAGGGAAAAGAATGCCATATACTTTGCAATGAAGAGAGGCCACTGTCTAAGGCCTTTTAACTGTTGTACAATGAGGTGCTGGAAACTGTGCAGAACCCTTGGCTGGGTGCTCGACATGGAATGTATAAATCAAGAATATTCTAATTCCATTGAGGCATCTCAGTTTGGAAGCAATTTAGAGAAGGTTTACGAGACTCCTTCCTAAAATGGATGTGCTGTCTTAGAAGAAAAACTTGGACTGGCAGGGTTTGTATATGGTGGCATTTAGAAAGAAAAGTGCCACGTGACTGAAACACGTAAGATGCTGAAAGGTTTTGACAGGGTGGCATTTAGAAAGGAGTTTATTTTCTCTTTTGGGAGAATCTGGAATGAGGAATCATGTGTTTAAAAATAAGAGCTACCCTTATTTTTAATAAGTGTTAAAGTGTCAAGTATTTAGAACTCTTGACCTCGGAGTTTTGAATTTTTTTTATCCAAAGGTAGATACTTTCCTAATAAGCAAGTGGATGGGTGGTTATTGGGAGTCAGCAGGAATACAGAATAATCAGATCAACTATGATCTTTTTGAAAGGTGAAGCAGGTTGGAGAGGTGGCCTATGTCTTCTCTTAGACCATATGTTTGTATGGAAGTTGAAGTATAGAGAAGCATAGAATTTTACAGGACAGAAGGAGGCCATTTGTGTCAGTACTAGCTGCTGAAAAAGCTACCCAGGTGATCTCATTCTCCAGCTAGCCCTCTAAATTCATCACTTCCAAATATACATTCAACTCTTTTGGTTTTTAAAACCTCCGATAGAATCTGCCTCCATCACTCTCCCAGACAGCACACTCCAATTATTAACAACACTGAGTAAAGAAGTTTCTCCTCATCTCAATCCTAACTTTCTTGTTCACAATCTTAACATTGTGCCCCATAGTCACTAATATACTAACATACTTCATTCTGCCAAAGTTGTTCATAATTTTGAACATCTCAGTAAGGTCATCTTTTCATCTTCTCTGCTCCTTGGAGAATAAGCCCAATTGTTCTAAGTCTTTCCTTGTATCTAAAATCCCTCATTCCTGCTATCATTCCAGCAAATTTCATTTGAACTCTCTCCAGAGCTTTAACATCCTTCCTTAAATAAGATTCCCACAACTGAAGACAGTGCCCCAATGTAGTCTGACCAATGATTTGTAGAAGTGTAACATAGTTTCCCTGCTTTTCTACTCTATGCAACTATTTATAAACTCAAGGATCCTATCCGCTTTCTTGCCAAACTGTTTAAACTTGTCAGGCCACATTCAGCGAATTATTCATGTGAATCCCTAGGTCCCTCTGTTCCTGAACTCTCCTCAAAGTTATATCATTGAGCCTGTGCTATCTCTCTGAGTTTATTCACCAATATACATTACCTCATTTTTCTGCATTGAAATTCATCTGCCCATTTGGCCAACTTGTCAATATCGCTCTGAAGTCACTCAGTGTCATCCTGTCAACTCAACATTCTCCTCCACTTAATATCATTTGTAAACTGAAAGATTTTGCCCTCAACACACATCTCCAAATTGTTTGCACATATCAGAAAATCAAGGGTCTCAATGCAGATCCGTGGGAAACATTAGATTCAACTTGTCTTCAATCTGAGAAATGCCCATCTGTACCATTCCTTTTAGCCAACTTCTAATCCATGTTGCCAAGGACCCATCAATCCCAAACATTTCTAATTTGCGAACCAACCTGCCATGTGGTACCATTTCAAATGCTTTCTGAAAGTCCACATTTACAACGTCCACAGCATTACCCTCATCCTGACACTGACTGTGTCATCTTGTTAAGAACTCATTCAAATTTGTCAGACATGACCTGCCTTTGACAAAGCCGTGTTGACTGTCTAGTATTAACTTATTTTTCTCCTAGTGTATATTTACCTTATCCCGCATTATGGACTTCATCAGTTTTCCTACTATTGATGTCAGGCTGACGCATCTGTGGTTTCCTTGGTTATCCTTTGCACTTTTCTTAAACAATGGAGTCAGATGTGCAATCCTCCACTTCCCCTTGGGACTAATCCTGTGTTCAGAGATGCCTGGAAAATTTCCATCAATGACTCTGCGATTTGCTCCTTTGCTTCTCTCAGCAATCTTGGATATATCCCATCCGTGCCTGGAGTGCTGCCAGTCTTTTTAGCACCTTTTCTTTATCTATAACTGTACAGAGGAACCTCAATTACCTGAAAGACATGGCGGGGATTTCATTTGGTTAATCGAATTCTGGATAATCGAATGCCTGATAACATTGTTTATCCAAGCATCGGATCCTTACCATCTGGCTGGATAATCCATTATTCGAATAATTGAATGCTGGATAATCAAGGTTCCTCTGTGCTGGGAGAAAGTGAGGACTGCAGATGCTGGAGATCAGAGTCAAAAAGTGTAGCGCTGGAAAATCACAGATGGTCAGGTAGCATCCGAGGAGCAGGAGAGTCCTGCATAAGCAAATTGAACAGGCTTGACATAGTGAAAACAGAGGATATTAGGCCCTTTAGACAACTAGGTAGGACATATCACTTGCTGAATATCTATGCAAATAATCAGCAGGAGAACACGTTGCGTCTCCAGCTGTGCTTAGCTGAATAGAGATGTTGAACCCACATGGACAGGGAATGTGGGCATTGTGGGGATATTGGATGGGAACCATCAAAAAAGTGGGAAGATAGAAATTCAGGAGCTTATGCATGAGTCCAAAGATGTGCGGGTTAGGTGGTTGATTTTCTGGCAATTTCTCATTTTGAATCCTATTACTAAGCCAGTTTTCCTCATCACCTAGATTCCCTGAATTCCACGTGCTTTAACCTTCTTTATTAGTCCCCCTTGTGGTAGATGGCAATTGTCTGACAGTTGCTGTGGATAAGTGCATAGAGTGGATTGTTTGCAGTGATGGAAAGCATGTGACCTTCCCTCAGAATGAGAATAGCCACAGTGTGCACTGAGTTTCATGCTGCTAAGTAGCTTTCCACATGTAGATGTTGTAGATCACTCAGGCAGTGGCACATCAAATACCTTGAGATCCACCAGGGACATTTATCAACAATAAGAGATTTCATTCCATCAATATCTAGCCACCAAGTCGTCTTATAAAAGGACAAGATGTCTGTGACTACCCCACCAGACAATTTCAATCTTTCTTTTTCAAGGAGGCTGATCCTCTATCTGTGCATGGGTAGTGCTTCCTGTGAACTTGACCCCTCTATCTCTCTACTGTACAATGGTGTTCTGTAGCTTCCTCCTCAGTACAGCTTGTTACTCTGGAAATTAGTTGTCTTCCTCAACCGAAATCCAATCAAAAGCAGCCACCACCCATCCTGATATTCTCTGTATCTCGACATTCAATATATACAAATAACTTTCTCACCATGAGCGCCCTCATTAAACTTGTTAGCATTAGTTCAGTTTCCATCCTAGACACCTGACCTTAAATTATCACCAAGAAATGTGGCTCAACCTCACCTACATTTCACTGACAATTCTCCTGAATCCCAGGCAATCAATGCAGTAGGCATCCATTTCCTTATCATTGCTAAAATCTCATGAAAGGAGCCTTAGTGCAGCACAGTGTTACAAAGGTTAGCATTGCTGCCTCACAGCACCAGGGTCTTGAGTTTGATTCCACCCTTGGGTGACTGTCAGTGTAGAGTTTGCTCATTCTCCCTGTGTCTGTATAGATTTCCTCTGGGTGCTCCGATTTCCTCCCACAGTGCAAAGACGTGCAGGTTAGGTGCATTTGTCAGGCTAAATTGTCCCATGGTGTCCAGGGACGTGCAAGCGAGGTGGATTAGCCATGGAATTGGATGGGGGGGGTGAATCTGGGTGGGATGCTCTTCAGGGGGTCAGTGCAGACTCAACTCAATGGGCCGAACAGCCTCTTTTTGCACTGTGGGGATTCTTTGATTCACATGAACATTGCATCACAAACCAACCTCTGCAGAATGAGTCACTTGGATCCCCTGATATCTGAACTATTCTGTGTAATCGCGAAGCAAGGAAAAGGCAGAAGTCGGGTCAGGTAGCATGTGGTCTGAAGAGAAGAGGTGTGGAAAATAAGCTAAGGAGTGGTGAATGGATTGGTTCTGCTTGCACAGCAGGGTGCTAAGCCAACACAGACTGAAAAGGTTTTAAGACTTAAAACCCTAAATCCAATTTTAAGCAATCATGCAACAAGAAGATTATAGCAGTGACTCTAGAGACTGTGTGTTCCTGTCAAAGACTCCATTTGTAAGAATGAGGTAGCTCTGGGTCAAAGGGCTATAGTATTTGTGAAATAGTAAGGGAGAAGGACATTTTGATAACTGATGTTCATGCTTACTAACCTTAAGGCCTTGGTACACATGTTAGTGCTGTATAGCAGCAAGGTTATAAGACAACCATATAGCTACTCAAGGATTTAACCTTTGAGCTGTCAGGGTAATTAGATTATCTTCGAGGAGAAAGTGAGGACTGCAGATGCTGGAGATCAGAGCTGAAAATGTGTTGCTGAAAAGTACAGCAGGTCAGGCAGCATCCAAGCAGCAGGAGAATCGAAGTTTCGGGCATGAGCCGAAGAAGGGCTCATGCCCGAAACGTCGATTCTCCTGCTCCTTGGATGCTGCCTGACCTGCTGTGCTTTTCCAGCAACACATTTTCAGCTAATTAGATTATCTAGCAATTTATTCGGCTTGAAAATATTCTGTTTTCTGTTTAATGGAATTAATGTTTTCAGAACCCTTATGCAACTTCAGTGTTCAACTGCACTAAAATTGAACAAATTCTAATCAAGAATTCAATTTAACCACTCAAGTCTTAACATCTGTTTAAACTTTTATCAAAGTGCATACACAAAAGCAAACATCATTTCAGCACAAGGTAGTGAAAAATGGCACACATGTCATAGTTTGCAGCTCGGTTTCAGAAGGCTTACTGAGGACATTTGCAGTTTTAATTGACTTCTGCCTGCTCACTTGTTTCCCTCACTTCCCCCACCCCCAATATGCCATTAAACACTGCGTTATTGTCGACTGTCAACACATCTCTTTGATTTTCTTCACAGTTAACTGACTCTGCTACCACGCTGCTCCACCTCCTTGCGGTGTCAATTTTATGAAGGAAATGCCGTAATAATCACTGTGGCTTGTCATTTGTTTTTAACTTGTGTTATCGTTCAGCTTTCTGAGGTGAGTGTGAAAAGAAGGGACAGCTTTCTTCACACAATACCTCGTGTGCAGCAGCCTGGTCATTGTCATGTGAGGAAAGACAAGAATTTCTCAAGTAGGAATTCAATTTGCAAAATTGACCATGTTCATATAGTTCAAAAGGAAAAGAAAGCTGCGCTCTTTATGTGGACCTACTTAATTATGAGCTTTAATTCTCAGCCAGACTAATAGAAGATAAGTCTCCCCATTCCCCTAACTGCGACAATGTTCTGCAAAACGTGACCTGGGATCATTGTTCTGTCCAAAAGTAATTTTTGTGAACTTTTCTAATGTTGGAAATAGGAAGTTAAAATCACAAACCTGGCCACTCACAAAATGGTAACTCCTGTATCAAGTGACATCTAGAGGCTGGACTAACATCACTAACTGGGGAGATGTGGTCTGCCTTGGCAAATATGAATAATGGTTCAAAATGGGGCATTATTCACAGTCAATCACACAAAGAAAAGAATAAAACTGGCTGGTGCGAGAAATGAAAAAGCTGTGTCTCAATCTTGGGGTTACTGTTTAGAAGTCAGAATTAAGAAATCAGACAGTTTCTCTGGGGTAGATTTATTTGCTAGTTTCTCCCCCTTACTCCTCAAAAACCTATCATGTTGGGTTAACAAATTGTGAGCATCTTCTTTCTGATAGTTTATCCTTTATTCCTGTGTGGGCTTTGACAGAATATCAGAGGGCTTTCAAAAAGGGAGAGCAAAGGCCTAGATCCTAACCTTGCCTTACTCCATACTTGTACATGTCTAGTTGCAGCAGGATTCCAAGCTGGTTGATGACCACAATTTTCCGTTTCTGTATCTTGGGTGCACTGAAGCCAATTGTAGCACCTTTATCAACAGCTGTTCTAAGATCCGCTAGTCTTTCATGAACTGGGACATCATTGGGATTTCCATTTGTGTTCACAGCCAGACTTCTGTCATAATCTCTCTTTGCTTCTTGCATTTTGCTTTCTTACCTCTCTTCTGAAACGTAAGCATTCAGGTTGGCTTTCAATTGCTTCATTTTTCCTCCCTGGTACTTATCATAAGCACACTTTTTCTTCATTAACTTAATATTTATCTCCTTTGTCCTCTCAGGAGCTCTGGATTTATTTGTCCTTTTATTTTCTTGTGAAGAATGCATCTTAACTGTGCCCAAACCACCCATTGTTCAACTAGCGTTTTTTCCAGCCCAGCTCTGTTCTTGCCCCGTTGAAGTCTGCTCCCTTACTCTGGATTGCCCAATGCCATTTTCCTACTTTTATCTTAAACTTTATGATCATTATTGCCTAACTGCTCCCCTACAGCTCCTTTAATCTACCTGGCCTACCTGATGTATATTCACTGGTGTTCTGAAGAATGAGGCTTGTCTCACAGAAACCCATAAAATTCTAACAGGGCTAGACAGGGTAGGTGGAGGAAGTATGTTCCCAATGGTGAGAGAGTGCATAACCAGGCATCACAATCTAAGGATATGGGGTAAATCATTGACCACTGAGATGAAAAGAAGTGTCTTCACCCAGAGAGTAGCGAGCCTGTAGAATTTTCCATCATCACCGAAAACAGTCAAAACCAAACATTGCATGATTTCAGTAAGGAAAATCGACATCTTTTGCCCGAAACATTGATTTTCCTGCTCCTCGGATGCTGCCTGACCTGCGATGCTTTTTCAGCACCACTCTAATCTTGACTCTAATCTCCAGCACCCACTTTCACCTGATTTCAGTAAGGAACTAGATTTGGCACTTCATAGAATTCGTACAGTATGAAAACGTCCACACCGACCCTCTGAAGAGTAACCCAGACCATTCCCCAACTCTATTATTCTACATTTACCCTTACTAATGCACCTAGCCTACATATCCCTGAACACTATGGGCAATCTAGCATAGCCAATTCACCTAACCTGCACATCTTTGGACTGGGGGAGGAAACCCACACAGACACAGGGAGAATGTACAAACTCCACACAGATTCCACCTGAGGGTAGAATCGAACCCAGGTACCTGGTGCTGTGAGGCAGCAGTGCTAACCACTGAGCCAGCATGCCACCATTGCTTGAAGCTAAGGTGATCAAAGGATATGGGAGAAAAGGTATAGGCTATTTGAATGGTTGATCCTTTCTGAATGGCAGAACGGGCTGGAAGGGCCAAATAGTCTTCTCCTACTCCTATTTTCTATGTTTCCATATTTAATTTCCAAACATCAATCCTAACAATGCTTCCTTTCTTGTTGAACTGAAGGCATACTGCCATAGGAAATTTTTCTTCACACAATTTAGGAATGTTTGTCCTTTTTTGCCACTTACACTACCATTATCTCAGTTGATATGTGGGTAATTAGAGTCCTCAATCTAACTTTTCCATAATATTTACACTGGCCTGTAAATCCCTTACAAATTTGTTCCTATATAACCTTCCCACTGGCTTGTGGTGTATTTATTACATTTGGAAATGAACTCGACTTATTCCTTAGCTCTAGCTAAGCAGATTCAATCCTTGAACCCTCTGAAAGATCCTCCTTCTCCAGTATTGCAATGCCCTGCCCAATTAAAAAAAATGCTACCGCTGTTAATGAAATCACAACTTTCCTGTGATGTCATTCTCAGACTATTTTCTTCTCCTCAGTTGAAAATCCCACAACATCAGGTTATAGTCCAACAGGTTTAATTGGAAGCACTAGCTTTCAGAGCACCGCTCCTTCATCAGGTGATAGTCATTCTTCTCATGTTATTGTATCTTCCTGTCTCCCACTCTTTTAGAAGCTGCTGACTGCCTTTGGATCCTTTGCTCTCCTGCCAAATGAGAAGCTGGTCTGTGACATCATTATAAAGTTGCTCCAGAGTCCTAAAGCCCTTGCACAACAAGCAATGCCTAAATGGCAATAAACAGGGTTTTGGGAATGCAGAATGATTGTGTGGAGGAGGTGGGGGTTGACGGGGGTTGGGGAGAGAGCAGAATTTGCCACTGGTCACTCAACCTGTGGATGGACCCACGAGTGTAAGCATTAATTTCCACCCAACGGTTTCGATCTTTCCAAAATTTATTTGGAGGGGAAAAGTCCTGGACATCCAGCACTGAATGTCAGACGTTACTGTCAGGCGTCAAATGTCAGTTCAGCTATTCACTTAAGGCATTTCAGACAGCACTGTTTTTGTAACTGCCCCATGCCAAGACTGATCTCCTCGTCACTGGTGATGTCACTAAAATCAGGTCATTTCCCAAAGTGAAAGGGCACAAAAAATTAACACAAAGCTAAATGCAGGTAGTTCTCCTATAACACTGGAGCTATATTCCTGCGAAACCTCTCATAATAGAAAATCACTTAATATATGGCTCAGTGGTTAGCACTGCTGTCTCACAGTGCCAGGGCTCCAGGTTCGATTCCATCCTCGGGGGACTGTCTATCTGGAAGTTACACATTCGCTCCGTGTCTGCGTGGGTTTCCTCCAGGTGTTCTGGCTTCCTCCCACAATCCAAAGGTGTGCAGGTTAGGTAGACTGGCTGTGCTAAACTGCCCATAATGTTCAAGTTAGGTGAATTGGCCATGTTAAATTGCCCATAGTGTGTAGGTTAGGTGAATTGGCCATGTTAAATTGCCTATAGAGTGTTCAGAGATATGTAGGTAAGATGAGCGGTAAATGTAGAATAATACGGGAGGGGAATGGGTCTGGGTTATTCTTCGGAGGGTCGGTGTGGACCTGCTGGGCCAAATGGCCTGTTTCCACATTGTAGGGATTCTATGAGTAATGTAGCCTTTGGGAAAAGTCGGGTTCGGGCAGACCAGCAAAAAAACGGCACTTACAATCACCCAAAAGTTTAACACAAAGTATAGCACATCCTGAATAAAGATATAAATTATATTTATCAAAGAAACAAAAGTAAATTTAACACCGTTATTCCCGACTCAGGCGACTGACTGTGTGGAGTTTGCACATTCTCCCCGTGTCTGCGTGCGTTTCCTCCAGGTGCTCCGGTTTCCTCCCACAGTCCAAAGATGTGCAGGTCAGGTGAATTGGCCATACTAAATTGCCCGTAGTGTTAGGTAAGGGGTAAATGTAGGGGTATGCGTGGGTTGCGCTTCGGCGGGGCGGTGTGGACTTGTTGGGCCGAAGGGCCTGTTTCCACACTGTAAGTAATCTAAAAAAAAACCGTACATTTAAAAACATATTGTTAATGCAGGAAGAGCAGGTCATCATGATGCATAAGGTAGACTCCCTCAATCCTGTTAAGCGAGCTATATCAAATATTCTCTCCATATGCTCAAAATGCTTTATATTATTTAGCTTCTGTTCCAGTGCTATAGCCTTCCTTTTGCATTCACCACCTGTAATTTTATTACCAGGATGCCTCTTGCTAACATTCTTGTCATTATGCCCTTCCATTTTTTTCAAAAAAGGGGATAATCGAGGTATAGTGTACCTTTCACAGGATCAATATACCTCTCTTAGAAAGCTGTCCTCCATACAGTACCCTCACAGAGAGCAGCTGACATCGGTGCACATGCAGAACAGCAGAAAGATCGGTGCTGACATCGATGCATCCGCAGAACGAAGCATGTGAAACAGTCACTGCTGGAATCACGCTATTGTGAACAGAGGTAAGTGTTCTCAAAACTCCTGTTGCTTAACTCCTCAGCGACGTTATAAGCAAATTGGCTGCCCGGAACGTGTGTTATCCAAGAACTACCTGTAAGTATGGCTCAAGATGCGTATATTAGTCAGTTATCGATTATAAATCAAACAATGAATTTACAGCAGAACCATGGGTTCAAAACTTAAGATGTGAGATGCATTTTGAAATCATGTTAATGTGCAGAACCTTCATTTCTTAAAATATTCAGAAGAGAAAACTGGAAGTTTACCGAAACCCTAGAAAATGCAAAAAATAAACTAAGACATAAATCCAAATGGTTTAGAAAGCCACTGAAATTATTGCACGCATTCCAAATTTTATTGTACATAGGGGTGAACTTGCTTTGCAGGTCCTACAGCTATAAAAGATGCAGCCTTATCAGAATGCTGTCTGGAATTCTGTCATAAACTATCAGACATCGGAAACATGAGCCCAATCGCCACAGGGGATACCAGTGCCTTACATCTAAGGGCTAGATGTTCAACTAATTTTCACTAAATTAATTTTACTGGATTTTACGCAGTCAATAAAATGCTATTAACCCTTTCTTCTTTCTCCTTGCCTCCCACACAACAAAGACTGATCCAGGAACAAAGTGACACCAAAATCTAGTCTTGTACGAATTGCAGCTTTTCAATTTGCAGTGCAGGAAATTGCTTTAGGTCTCTGTGATTGGGGTCAATGTAGGGTGAGTAATGTTAACACCACCATATCACCTTAAGTACAGAATCATGTGCCAAGCTAATTTCTGAACAGAAGCAAATGAAAGCATTACAATGTAAGAGTGTGAATGTCATACATTTTAATGTATGAACGTTGTGCTAATGTCCCAGATTGACAGTGAATCTTTGGTGATTCCTCACTTAAACTGGATTACCATCTGCAAAGAATACAATGTAAACACGCAGAATGGAAAAGCAGTTAGATGCCCTCTTCCCCTGTGACCTTCACCGGCCCCGAGAACCAGCAGGAACTGATTTAGTGTGAAGCCTAACAAGTTATGCTTCAGTTTCATTGCCATTTCCTGCTATCTGGGGATCCTGAGATGCAGCTTGGAAACAACACAGGAAGTCAAGCAACCCTGGACATAAAGCAGACTGACATTCATGAAATATTTATTTGATCCATGTGTGCATGACAGCGGGGAAGAGCTGATTCTTATTTGCCACCTCCTTGACAATCGCTGTTTGTTACCCCACTGGGACACCGAGTCCGTGTATGCTAATGAAGCTTTTGTGTGTCAGAATATTCCCTGTTCTATAAGCAACAATGATTAGTAGACAGAAAAAGTATTCACATTAAACTTCCTGTGAGCCCTGTTTATATGAATACAAACTCAATGCCGCTATGTAAAAACAAACAATTCAATAACTCTGTGAGACCTGCTGGAAGGTACAGGGTGTGCCTTAGGATTCAGAGGACAAATTTCTGAGACTGCATTGCTGTTGGGAAAATGGTTGGAAAATCTTGGGCAAATCCAAAGTTATGCTTAGTGCCCCTGGCAGCTGGGATTCTCAGTCTGCAAAGCAGACTCGTAAATATAATCCATCTGTTTCTTATTTGGCCTTAGATGTCTTTAAATCTGATCCCAGACCTGCCAACTCGGCCAGCTCTCTGTGTAAGTTATTGCCCAGGCAGAGGGCGTAGAGGCTAATTGGATGGGGAGAGTCACACATCTTGCAACGAAGCCTGCTTCATTTTCCATCCATTTAAACTGCTGAACAGTGAGCCATTCAGGATCCATAATAGCTGAGCCATTATGTGTACACCAAGACATTCAGGTTTCGTTCCAGGCATGTGGCTGGGAGATCAGTTCATGCAGTAATTATGATCCTACCATTGACTTCAATCTTTCCAGGTTAAGGAGTAGTGAAAAACAGCCAGTATCCCATCTGGATCATTAACCAACCACTTACAAGAAAAGACATGTGCAGATTTGTGCAGAGCAGGATTTGACTCAGCTGTGATTCCTTGGAATCAAATAACTTGCTAACATTCACAATCTAAGCTCATTCAATAGGGATAAATATTCTGTTGTGCAGTCTTAATTTGACAGGAGATGTGGGAGTGAATGTCACTTCTGCTTCAGGATCAGTCAGCTTTTCTCATCATTTTTGCAGTTCTCAGCTTATTAGTAACATAGTGATTGGAATGAGGTCAGTCTGGTGGACCTCATAGCCTAGGAGTTTCCTGATTGGACCAGATTAACAGCATCAATCATTGGGCCCTGGCTGACAGATATAAATGAGAGTTAAAAATAAGCGCTACTGCAGTTAGGCAGTAGTGTGGGGGTAAAAACAAAAAAAAAAACCAGGAGTGTCAGAGATTCTGTTCACTCTGAGAGCTGGCTGTGAGGGAGCTGGATCGAAAATATAAATAAATGGGAGTTTGCCACAGCTGACCTTGAGTTGGGGTAAGCATTTCTGGCATCCTGTTGTCAAAAGAAAAACAAATAAAAAAAAATAAATGGGAGTGTCAGCAACCAAGTGGCCAGTGACAAGCAGTGCCCTTCTCAGATGGCAATGCTTTTTGCTGGTTTATTGAGAGTGCTGGTTCATAAGGTACGGGTTAAGTCAAAGTTTGCTGTATATTTTAATGTTGCTGTTTATCAGCGATCTTCCCTTTTAAATGTATTTATGGATTCTATTTAACCTTTCCTTGCATAAAATTCCAAATCTGAAAATGTGTTGCTGGAAAAGCGCAGCAGGTCAGGCAGCATCCAAGAACAGGAGAATCGACGTTTCGGGCATAAGCCCTTCTTCAGGAATGAGGAAAGTGTGTCCAGCAGGCTAAGATAAAAGGTAGGGAGGAGGGATTTGGGGGAGGGGTGTTGGAAATGCGATAGGTGGAAGGAGGTCAAGGTGAGGGTGATAGGC
>NC_057741.1:7256536-7278205 GCF_004010195.1 Chiloscyllium plagiosum
GTCGCCCGAGATAGAAATGGAGAGGTCTAGGAAGGGGAGGGAGGAGTCTGAGACAGTCCAGGTGAATTTGAGGTCAGGGTGGAAGGTGTTGGTAAAGTGGATGAACTGTTCAACTTCCTCGTGGGAGCACGAGGCAGCGCCGATACAGTCATCGATGTAGCGGAGGAAAAGGTGGGGGGTGGTGCCAGTATAGCTGCGGAAGATGGACTGTTCCACATATCCTACAAAGTGGCAGGCATAGCTGGGGCCCATGCGGGTGCCCATGGCTACTCCTTTGGTTTGCAAATGCCAGTCACCTGGTGTATGGATGAAAAATAATTTCAGGACATCCACTTTAGTCCTTTTTGAACACTGAAAATTTGAGAGCCTCATCTCCAGCTCTCTTTCTCTCTCATAATATTTATCACAGTTTCTGCTATTACAGACCTTCATGAACGTGAAGATTCCTGTCAGACTGCTCCATAATCTCCATACTCTTGTGAAAACCAACCCTAACGTCTTGCATCTCTCTTTGTAATTCGGATCCCCGATGATGTACCACAATGATCTTTAACATGATACAGTGAAGGGATGGGATATTGGCAGTGATTGGGAGAGTTGGGCTTCTTCTCTGACACCTAACGTCTGGCCTAACCCCACCATATAGTGTTACTGCAGTTTACTCATTACCAAGCTCAAGAAAACCTTTTGGCCTTCAGCAGATGGACACATTCCTCTGGAGAGAAAAAAAAAGGGTGTGTCAGGGGCTCGGCTCATTCTCGGAGCAAGCTCTGAACTAGCTGGGTCAGTGTCGTGTACTGTGCACATGTAAATAAAGGGTGACTTGATAGCATACCGTGCTTTGTAGAGTTATTTCAAGTCATGTCTGCACAAGGAGCACACTGACTGTTATAGCAGAGTGGCAGAAAGTCAACTTATGGTCAATCTACCCTTGAAGGTCATGGTACCATATTTGAAGGTAACATAGATAAGCATTATTTGGTGCAAGCTAGGAGTAACGCCTGCACTGCAGGAGCAACCAATCACAGTTAAATATTCTGGGCCTTCCAACGTCCCTTGTCAGCTTGTTACCATTCCCTAGGCCAGACAGACACATTGTCTCAGCCAGACAGACATTCATTCTTAGCTGAGATTAGAGTGGCGCTGGTAAAGCATAGCAGGTCAGGCAGCATTGGAGGAGCAGGAAAATCGACGTTTCGGGCAAAAGCCTCATACCCGATGAAGGGCTTTTGCCCAAAACATCGATTTCCTGCACCTCGGATGCTGCCTGACCTGCTGTGCTTTTCCAGCACCACTCTAATCTTGACTCTGATCGCCAGCATCTGCAGTCCTCACTTTCGCCTATTTCATTCTTAGCCAACCTCCTTGACTTGTGTCCGTTACATTCCAGCCTCCCTCCCTCCCTTAGTCATTCTGTGAGTCCAGTGTAATGTAGACTACATTCACTGAATATAAATCATAGCAATGATATCGGCCAACACTGTTCAAAGTGGGCAACATTATTCCCTCCAGCAAGTACCTCACCAGCTGCATGCTTCTTACAAGCAGTTAGGGATTAGAAGGCATGAATTGCTCATATGGATATGAATTTAATTGTTGAAGGAGAACTTTACCATTTTAACATCCCGAGAACTTAATTACAACCTCCATGCAGCCTTTGGGAAATTGATTTTTAACCTCTGGTGTAAATAAGTCCCTTTGCCTGGGGTCAGCCTTGCTTCCCACTTCCAGGAATAGCAAAAGACTCTCAGCCAGCTGTGAGTAACAATTGGCAAATGTACTAGTGAGTGGCTTTATCAAACTTATAAAACACAAGTTTTCTTGTCTGGTGACTTGATTTGACCTGCCCTGCACTTGAAGTTAAAACTCTAGGTACATTGTAAGTAACAGAATTAACTTTTGGGAACTTCTGAGGTATGACTGATTAAGGCTCTTTGCTTTCTGATTACACAAGCTTTTGGAACAAAGCTCAAATGGCTGGTATTGGCTGCCAGTCAGACATTGGTGCTATCAGTGTTCCCAATAAAAATGTTGTCCTAAGTTTTTCCAAATAACATCCATGTCCCTGTGTTGCCCATCCTTGCCAGTTTAGCTGTGTGGTCCTCAGCAGGGTACTCAGATGTCTGGTTTGCATTTTTGGAGACTGACCTCGATCTAATCAAAAGTTAGGTCATTTTGTTGGTACAATACAATTGCCAAAAGTCATTTCAGAGACTGTAGCCACTGGAATAATCATCTCGAATGTTAACAAACAGAGCCATTAAATTCAGGCAGTCTGAAATTTTCCATCTTGAACCACAAGTTGGCCAGTTCACAAACCGAGAAAGCTCTACAATAATACCAAAGCAAAATACTAGAAACATGACGAGCTCTGCAATGGTCTGCAAAGAGGCACCCACTTTCAATGTTTGAGCAGTACACTGTCTGCAAATTATTTCAAGCTAAGGTTAGGCCCCAGAAATTGGTTCACGTCATTGCTTCAAGTAGTTGATGTAAACAATTTGAACTCCCCTAGGAATTAATGCAAACTACTGTTTAAAAACCTAGGCCAATGAAAGGATAAAAATATAAGTTGAGACCAGTAAGCAAGAGTGAAATGGATAAACTATTAAACAAGCAATAGAAATATTCAAAGAATAATTCTGTATGATACAAAGATAGTGTATTCCTCCTTTTAATTAAATAATCTCCATGATAAAATACAGTATTAAGCAAACATAAAGGTTTTTACAAATGTAAAGAGAAAGAGAGTTATTGAAAGTAACAAAGGCCTTTCACAAGGGTATTAAAAGGCACTGAGTGAAAATACGAAAGAAGAACTTAAAACCAGTATAAAATCCAAATGCAGAAAATATTCTCTGACTGACAAGGCAACATACTATTCCCCAGGCCATGGTGACAAGTTTTCAAAATCAGTGACTTTGATAAAGTAAGTTAAAAATCACACAACACCAGGTTATAGTCCAACAGTTTAATTGGAAGCACACTAGCTTTCGGAGTGACGCTCCTTCATTAGGTGAAGGAGCATCGCTCTGAAAGCTAGTGTGCTTCCAATTAAACCTGTTGGACTATAACCTGGTGTTGTGATTTTTAACTTTGTACACCCCAGTCCAACACCGGCATCTCCGAATCATTGATAAAGTAATGTAGAGAGGTATAACTAAGTTTGAGGATGACACTGAGAATAGGAGGTTTTTTTTTCCTGTTTATAATTTTATTAAACAAATTACAAAACAGTTTACAAAAAACATTGACAGCTGTACACAAAAGACAGCAGTTTTACAAGGGAGAGGAGCAGCAAAGCTAGGCCCCGAACCCTACCGTTCAACTATTTTACAGGGAGAGGAGGACAAACCTCAAATCCCAGTTCCACATGTGACAAGACAGTGACAATGACATTTATACATTAGACAATACCGTTACATACAAAAGTGCAGACAATACAGACCCAGCAAGCCCCCTCCCCTCCCACCTTCCGACCGTTCTAAGGCAGCCCGCCCCTACCCACCTTCCGGTTCTCGGTCCACCCCATGCCCCTTCCAGTTCTCGGTCCGCCCTGACACACCTTTCGACCACCTCTAGGACAGCCCGCCCCGGTACCCGCCCAGGGTGACAGCAGTCAGGACGGCCTACCCACCTTCCGGCTTCACTAACCACCCTCAGCACCTTTCAGAATAGGAGGTTATAAAGGGACAGACACTGTCTGATTGGATAATATCATGGCAAATGCCTTTCAATGTTGAATATTTTGAGCCTACCTCCTCTGGATCTGAGAAAACAAATACTTTTATAATGGGAAGACACTAGGAAAAGTGGAACAACATAGGGATTGAGGTGTCTTCGGATACAATAATCAATGTGTATGACCCTTTATTATCAAAGAGTTGGAGAGCAAAAGTGAAGAAATAATGCATTATGAGCACTAGATAGGCTTTTTGTCACCTTTTTGTAAGGTACCTAGTTTGCCATTCGATTAGTGAATGTCTGATCTGTGACCTATATCTACATAATGTACTTTGTTGTATTGCCCTCAAAACCTTTGGTATCAAATATCTATCAATCTACAATTAAGAACTAACAATGACCTGGAATCAATTACCATTTGCAGAGGGCAGTATCAAACTACTAATGAGCACAGTATAGTTTTATATAGCCTTGTACGTAGCCTGAAAGAAACTGCACTGAGTTTTGTGGAACCATACTTCAAAAACAATAATCCAGACATTCCAGTCTCTGGATTGTCAGGAGCAAACCTATCCCTCAGAAATCCCAACACACTAACTAACTGGAAATTGCCTGGGAATTTTAACATTCCAATGGGATATTATTCTCAGTACAAAACCCTTTAAAAACAAAGCTCTAATTATAAGCTAGTTGCTTATTGATATATTTACCCAGAATATGTTCGACTGATTAATACCAGTTCTAACTCCTGAATAATTGTATATCTGAACATCCCTTTGTCTGAACTCCTCACTGCTCACAGACTCTCAAATGCTCTTGCTTAGACCCTCCAACACAACCCCCATCCACTCCCATGCTCCCATCCTAACACCCCTCAACCAAAACTAACCAAAACTCAATTTTTGCCTATTCAGACCTTACCAGCTGATCCAACTGGTGTTCTAACCAGCTGCCACCCTATCATCCTGTCACTCTACCCAGTTGGCAACCTATACAGCTTCTAACCTAACACCTTTCTATTCAATGCAGCTGCCACCTTACTGCTACCCTAGATAAAGGGAATTGTAACCTTAATAAAAAAAACAGGAATTGTTAATGGAATTTAACATGACTGGCAGCATCTGTGGGAAGATAGTAGAGGTAACGTTTTGAGTCCTGTAACTCTTCAATAGAATTTCATGTAACTAGAGGTTGGATAGAATTAGATTGATTTCACTAGAACATTGGAAGCCAAGGGTTACTTGATAGAAGTGTATAAAACTGAGAGACATGGATAGGATAGATAGTCAGAATCTTTTTCCCAGGATGGAAAGTCAAATACGAGGGTCTCAGGTGAAAGGGGAATAATTTAAAGGAGATGTATGAGGCAATTTGTTTTGACAGAGAGAGGTAAGTGCCTGGAATGTGCTGTAAGGGAAGGTGGTAGAGGCTGAGATGATAACAATGTTGAAGAGGCATTTAGACAGGGGCATGAATAGGCAGAGAATGGATGAAGACCAACTATGTGCAGGCAGCTGGGATTAGTTTAGAGTGGCATCGTGGTTGGCACAGACATGGGTCTGTTCCCATGCCATACTGTTCTGTGCTTTGTTGAAGAATCACTGGACTTGAAACATTAACTTTGCTTTCTTCCCACAGATGCCTGCCAGACTTGCTGAGTTTCACCAACAATTTCTGTTTTTGTTTCAGAACTCTAGCATCCGTGATTCTTTGTTTTATTTTAGAAATATGTCTTTATTCTGGGTATAGCTACTGAGCACATGCAAAAGGAGCTATACCATAGTAGTGTCAGATAACATGGAACTTGACCCTGAATCAGGGGGGATCCCATAAAATTCCCATCTTACCATTCTGTGTGTATAGTTATGTTCAATAAATTATGTTGATGTTGCAAGAGTTCAAATCCTGCCTTAGAAAGATTTCAATCCTCTGCAAAGGTTCATCAATTAGTAGCACAGCAAAGGTAACCAATAAGAAGTGATCCAGCAATAAAGAGGTCCTTATGCCAAAGTGGATCCTGTCCATCTTCGATCTGCAGAAATGATTGATCTGCACAGACAGCAGCTGGACACTGCAGGAGAAGCCTCTCAGGAAGCGATGGAAACCATAATCTACAAATCAGATGGAGCTGATGGAAACACAGATTGCCTTCACCAAGTTTAATGTTGAATAAAATAATGAATGAATGATTTTAATGTCTCGTGTATTTTACAGTGAAAAATACAGTGGAAAGCTTCCACTATCACCCTGATTTTTACACTATTTGAACAGTTTAAGAATAATAAAATATACTGTAACTTAAAGAGAGTCCACTATCACTTCACTGCTACCAACACTGGACCCAACTAACGTCAAAGTCACCATTCCTCAGGCGCCATCTTTCACTGCAGGGCCAACCTCACCAACATCACCTCTTGCTGATGTGACAGCTGGTACCAGGTCTATAGGAATGAGCCTTGAACAGCTTAGAACTCAACAGTAATTTGTAATATCTATCTACCCCAGTGAGGGAAAAGGAAGATGGAACTGTGATTTTCTGAAAGGGACCTGGAGGTCCAGGTTGAGGGGATGGTGCAAAAAATTCCATTGGAATACTTCAC
Organism: Chiloscyllium plagiosum; assembly: GCF_004010195.1. Lineage (NCBI taxonomy): Eukaryota > Metazoa > Chordata > Chondrichthyes > Orectolobiformes > Hemiscylliidae > Chiloscyllium > Chiloscyllium plagiosum. The sequence goes on from NC_057741.1 coordinate 7,262,821, forward strand.
TGCATTTCCACCACCTGCACCAGTCCTCACAGCAATTCCAGCCAGTTTGGCCTATCTTAAACCCTCCCTTCCTCTTATTTCAGGAGAATACATCCCACAACAGAGCGTTAAGGGCCCAGACAGATGGGGAGGCCTTTGACATTGGACATCTCAGCTTTTGTAAGGATAGAATACAAACCATTGCAGGATTGGCAGTCAGGCATTTCACTATCCCTTGGTACACATGATAATAAATTCAATTCAATTCAATTCAATTAGGGCACAATGGCCCTCATTGCCCAAAAGTTGTATCATTGTAGCAAATCCTGCGATTCTCTGTCTGTCTCCATGGAGAGATCGGTGGCTGCTGTAGAGAGCTGTGCCTAGTACTTTCAAGTCTATGGGACATGCACATGCACACACCTTCACTCAATTGCCCACCCAAAGGCACGGTGACAGGAATGGGGAAGCTGGCACACACATGCCAGGCGTCCCTTCCTCACAAGGAGATAGGATGGAGCTAGGAGACATCCAGTCAAAGGAAGAAGTGCACACCTCTCAGAGGTGACCAGGTTCTCCGGCTCCACCCTGTCAGACCGCCGCTGACTCTTGGAAGTTCAAGCCCAGGAGGGTCTACTTGCCTTGAGCGAGAAGACCCTCATTATGTCTGGAATGTCTGGACACATACACCTCTGGGATTGTCCATCCAAACCCCCCCAAGGTCAAAAGGCTCCACAGCTAAGTAGGGGGTTCTATACTCCAGCTGTGGAACCAAATACATCACAAAGCTGTGGTGAGAGGGAGTGGAAAAATAAATCATAATAACTGCACCTTGGTGGCACAGCTGACAATTGCCTATTTTAATTTAGTGTGTTTTTATAAATTCTAATGTTTAGAATTTACATCTGGTAGTTTTTCTCTCTCTATATGCCAGCATGATGTCTAACTCATGACCATCCAGAATGTACCATAGTTTGACAAGCATGTGAACAGTGAAAGTACGAGGGACAATGTGTATACAGGGCAATGGGTCCTGCTGACATCATTTCCTGACATGCCTATTCTTTCAATGGCTTCTGTGTCCAAAAATGTCAGTGTGAATGAGGCAGTCAGCAACGTTTGGAGAAGGGAGGTGCACAGCAAACAGTACATTAGGATGGACAGAGAATAGGAACTGTACAGGTTTGTGTCCAAAGCAGTGCGTGTCTCTGTGGGTAATGTTGTTTCCCTTTAAAAGCTGTAACATCAGTTGGTCCTGGAGACCTCTCGGACACAGGTTGAATCACTTACACCACCCATTCTAATTCTGTTCACAGCCATTTTCTTTCCCATTCTGCCCTATTGACAGCACAATGGAATGTGGTAGTGAATGTTCCTCAGCCCAATGGCTTGTAGCCTGTGTGCCTCAACATTTTGGGAAGGTTGTGAACATGCCGATCCCTTCCAGGTAGATCTTCCCCAGGCTTTGTAGATTACTTAGTGTGGAAACAGGCCCTTCGGCCCAACAAGTCCACACCGACCCGCCGAAGCGCAACCCACCCATACCTCGACATTTACCCCTTCACCTACACTACAGGCAATTTAGCATGGCCAATTCACCTGACCTGCACATCTTTGGACAGTGGGACGAAACCGGAGCACCTGGAGGAAACCCACGCAGACATGGGGAGAATGTGCAAACTCCACACAGTCAGTCACCTGAGGTGGGAATTGAACCCCGGTCTCTGGTGCTGTGAGGCAGCAGTGCTAACCACTGTGCCACCCTGTCTCCACACAACCAATCTACCTGACCTTGCACCTAGCCACCTTTTTCCCTCCAACAATCCTTGGCATGTGAGATGACCCCACATCAAGTGTAGTCATAGACTCTTGCCCCACCTTGAAGTCAGGGTGTTCCTGATATACATAAACCCATCTTCCACATGACTCATAGAATCCCTACAGTGTGGAAACAGACCATTGAGTCCACACCAATCCTCCGAAGACCATCTCATCTAGACTCACCCCCTTACCCTATCCCTGTGACCCTGCATTTCCCATGGCTAATCCACATAATCTGTATATACCTGGACACTATGGGCAACTTAGCACCCAACTTGCACATCGTTGGGAGGAAACCTGAGCACTTGGAGGAAGCCCATGCAGACATGAGGACAACGTGCACAGTCGCTCGAGAGTGGGATCAAATCCTGGTGCAGTGAGGGAGCAATGCTAACAACTGACCATCCTGCAACTCCTTCCCATTCATGGTTTCCTGTATCCCATCCTTGCACATCCTTCACAATAGTCATTCCCTCACCCCCTTCACCTAGCCTGCATCCCAATTCCCAATAATAGGCTGCCAGGCCTTCCTCCATTACAATGGATGTCTTGGCTTCCCTTCCCCCCAAACCCCTTCCCCTTAGTCTCTGTGGATAGACATGCCAGCTAAACTGGTTTATCTATGGGCAGGTTGGGAATATGCTCCAAAAACAAATACATACTTGCAGTAGGCTTCCCTATATCAGATATATATCATTAAGACAACAATGTGAAAACAAATGTAATTACAAAGAACACCAAGATCTCTGTAAATAAATCTTACCTTGCATTCTGAATTGTTTTCATTCAGGAAACATGAACAGACCATTTAATATAAGTAAATGCAAATTAGTTGTTCTGACAGATTTTAGACTTGCAGCTAAAGAATTATCTCATTATAGTCTACTTTTGTGTGAAGCAATTTGTTTCTTTCTAATTAATAACACACAAATACAAATGCAACTTCATTACAATGCAGCTATCTATTTAATATGATGACTTTGTATGCGCATTCGTTGGTTTAATGAAAACATTGTCTCAATAGCTCTCTTTGTTCATTGACTTTAAAATGATCATAACACACAAAGACTTGCAACAATATTTTGCATCGTAGTGGCAGTGTGTTCGGGATTTGGTACAAAAATCTAAAAATGAAGTTAATACCTAATAATTGATATTAATGATTTGGATAGGCTTTTACATAAGGGAAATACCAACTATAATTGGGGCATTACATTTGCTGCCTTGAATAATGTAAGCTATAAAGATAATTATTCCATTGTATATGTGTTATAATACACCCACCTGTAATGATGGAAGCACAATTTGACAAAAAAAAATTTGTTCATGGGATGTGGGTGTCACAAGCATTTCTTTCTCATCCTCATTCCCCTTGAAATGAGTGGCTTTCTAGGTCATCTCAGTGGGCAGCTAGGAGTGAATCACATTGCTATAGGTCTAGAGTGGCATGTTAGCCAGACCGGGTGAGGATGCACTTTGAACCAAATTGAACACATTCGACTAGCTTTTAATTACAGATTTTTAACGAAAATTCAGGTTTCACCATCTGCCATACTGTGATTCAAATCCATGCCTCCAAAACATTAATCTGGGATTCTGGGGTTCTTGTCCCATGACATTACCATCTCACCACTGCCTCCCCTTTAAATGACAAATGTTAGCAGTTTCCCTGATGTATACATTAAGTCCCAAGTTTGATCCATTGTCTCTGGTCAGTTATCTGGTTTTAGCTATGGCTTCAGAAAGTTGACAAATCTCACTGTCTCCAGCCCAGTGAAGAAGAAATTGACACACATTTCTGTAGCCATGCAGTGTGTTCTCTGCCTCAAACCAATGAGAGAAATAACTCCACAGAGGCCAGTATCTCATTACTAAGTCACCTTCACTTACACATGGATAATCCTTGACACTGATCCAGCTTTCCTAGAGCCAGCTCTCAGAGTGAACACAACCTCTGACACTCCTGTTTATATGTCAGCCAGGGCTCCCTGCTTGAACCAGATTAACAGCTCCAATCAGGGAACTCATATTCTGTGAGTCCACCTGGCTGACCTCATTACAATGCTGAAAATGTGTTGCTGGGAAAGCGCAGCAGGTTAGGCAGCATCCAGGGAACAGGAGAATCGACGTTTCGGGCATAAGCCCTTCTTCCTGATTTCCAGCATCTGCAGACCTCACTTTCTCCTGACCTCATTATAATCACTACCATAAGACAAAGTGCCACTGAGGCCGGTAAACTGCAATGCCCATACATTCAGGTAACCCGCTGAGCTTCCACTCCACAGTACCAGAAGCCTACTCCTAATCAGGTCATTGGATTGAATCACAGGACATTGCCCTTTTTATTGGCATGCAGCTGAAGCTGTCAAAATTTTCCTGGCATGTTATCCACGAATTTCCATAGATTGGCCAAGATGCTATCAAGAGAGAAATTGATTTGCAGTTGGTACATACACTGAAACTATCAGCCATTGTCTTCAGAGGTGAAGGAGAAAAGGTAAGAAGAACAATAAAGGAACGTGGGTGTCAACTACTGATTTCATTTGGACAAATGCCCACCAGTGGTGTCAGTCAGTCAGGGAAGTGGACCACTGCCGACCCTGGGGGCCTATCAGGGCCCACTGATGGTGGAGGGAGGTTGGAGAACTGGGAATTATGGGAATTAGGGCAGCGAGACATTTGTATTTCTGAGGCAGCAGGATCCGAACGTCTTCACCGCAATCCTGCAAACTTTGTGTCCAGTTACCGAGTGCCCCCGATAAACCAGTCTACTGCTTCTGTGTCTGCTTGTGTATTTCAATTAAGTTAGGAAAGGCCAATACCATGGGGTCCTCTCCTGCCTGGTCTCCAGCAGTCCACCAAGTGTCAGAGAACAGGGCCATTTCTTCCTTGCGTAGCTGTGCAGACATGATAAATGCATGCTCACCAGTAGATGCTGCAGACTCTGATCAGGCTGTTGTTCCCACTGAAGTGTCAGTGCCTGAGCTGGTGGAGGATGCAGGAGGAAGCCTTGCTGGTGTATCCTCTGGGACATCCCAGCTCCCTTCCTCAGAGCTGACAGAGGAGATGTGTTGCAGGGCCAGCCTCTTGAGGTGAAAGCGCTGTTGCAGCTGGGGGAATGGTGTTAGGGGGTCCGGAATAAGAGAGCAGAAAGCATAGAGAGCAAGTTTAGCAGCGTGGAGGGTTGGGTTGATGAGGGCAAGAGAGGGAAGGTGCAGGCCAGAGGCCTCAGTGGGCAGTGGACACTGTAACAGAGATGGAGTGAATGTGAGATCACAGACAGAAGATGGTGTCACTTACTGTGACAAAGCAGAGAAGGTGCTTGAACTTCTTTCAATGCTGCAGGATATTTCTCTGTACTGTGGAGATCACACCAACCCTAGCAGGGTCTGGACAATTCATCAGAACCTTGCAGGGCAGCTCTGGAATGGCAGTATTTGGCAAGGGGTACACAATAGTCTTTTTCATATGGTGCCCATGCCAGGAACCTCATGATATCCTGTAGTGGCAGTATTTCCCCCATCGCGAGTGGGACAAGCAGATGGGTGAGGTGCTATAGGGGCTTAGTGAATGGGTTATGAGGTGGACATGTGATGACTGAGTGAGAAAACTTGCTAGGCCTCATGAAGAGAAACCTTCCAAAAATCTCGCAAAAATGTTACTGAACCAATTTCTGGTAACATTTTGCACTTGGTGTCTAACTGTTGCTTTAAACAGTTTCTGTGAATGCTTTGGAACATTTTATTATGTTAAAGGCACAATATAAGTTGTTGTTATGTTACCTGATGATGAACATCATCAAGGTCCCATTAGACCAAAGTAAACAGAAATCAGTGGGGATGTGATGAGGATCAGAGCCATTCCATTTTCACAGCTACACCTCCGTTCCTGCTGAAATGAAAAGTGTAAAAATTCCCCTGATAGATCTGTTGGAAAGGTCTCAAATATAATCATACTTATCATGGAGAAAACTATCCACACAGGATAATCCTACTGGCCAATTGTAAAAATAGGTATATGGGAGGAATTATTTCAAGTCATGGTATCTTTAACATCTCAATGAGTATATGTTTGAGGAACTGAGCAACAGTCAAAGAAACTAAGGAAACTTTATGAAAGGAAGTAAATGAAAATAGGGAGAGAAAACATAAACTTTTACAAAAAAACTCAACTTTTTATCAATGTTAAGAGCTAACACTGGAATTACTTTCTGGAGTAAGATGCAAAGGGTTTGGATCATCTTGCTAAAGCTTGTGAATCTGCTTATAAGTCTTGTTGACTCTAAGATGCCATTATCAACCACTCGTGATGTTTAAGAAATGCATGCATAAACCACAAGAGCAATGCATAATTTCTGTAATGGAAAATTGAAACAATTTTTCAATGTATATTTTGGACAATACTCTACTGCCAGTAAAGCAGGCTTAAATTAGATCTCTAATTTTACTAATTAAGAACTTGTAAAATGTAACTTCCTGGTTTAATAACTAACACTATTTAGATGAACCCATTTGTGGGACTAAAATCAGGTTGAAGATTAATTCTATTACATTCGAGTTCATTTCTATAGAACTGGAGTGGCATGAATTAACTTTGATTGCCAGATACCAATTAGCTTGATGGAGCCTTCATGAAAACATTTTCTTTTTCTCATGCCAGTTCATTGAGGACATTGAGACCGTAAACCCTTCTTGCATGTACAGCTCTTGCTGCCGATTGATTTGTCCTGTAACAGGACATGGCATGTCCTTGCTAGCACTCAGTTCACCATTAGGAAGCTGACCTGAAATGTCATAGAGCTTTTCCTGCTCGTTAGTCTTTTTGTTGCAAGATTCCATTATTCAGTTCCTTATTCCGTTCCTTGTAGCATTCTCATTTAGACTCAACAAGGATGCTCCAATTCTGATATGAGGGCATTAGCTGACTTTCAGTCTTACTGAAGTCAAGAATTAAATCTTTGTCTCGCAAAATGTCTCCAGTGTATTTTTGAATGGCCACTTATCCTACCAAAACATCCAGCTGCACTTTAAATGCCCTTTAACCTATCCAAATCTGATATGGGGCTTGACAGATTACTGCAAACAATGCTTAGATAAAGACGTTATCCTGAATACAAATTATAAGTATGACCTTGATCCTGTTTTCCAGTTGTAATTTGAAATAAATTGATATTCACCTTATCTAATTATAGAATTAGATGTCCTACAGTTGTTGCATATCCAAACTGTCCTTAGTGAGGCCAGACCTAGAATATTGTGTGCAGGTTTGGTCTCCAGGAATGGCGGGACTGATTTATGAGGAGAGATTGACTAGGTTGGGATTGTCTTTGCTGGAGTTTAAATGAATGAGAGGGGATCTCATAGGGATTTATAAAATTCTAACAGGACTGGACAGGGTAGATGCAGGGATGATGTTCCCAATGGTGAGTGTGACTAGAACCAGGGATCATGGTCTGAGGATTCAGATGGAGATTTAGGATGGAGATGAGGAGACATTTCTTCACCCAAAGAGTGATGAGCCTGTGGAATTCATTGTTACAGGGAGTGGTTGAAGACAAAACATTGAATGTATTCAAGAGGTGGTGAGGTGTAGCACTTAGGAAGAATGGGATCAAAGGTTATGGAGAGAAAGCAGATTAGGCTATTGAGTTGGACAATCAGCCATAGAGTCATACAGTCATAGAGATATGCAGCACTGAAACAGACCCTTCGGTCCAACTTGTTCATACCAACCAAATATCCGAACCTAATCTAGCCCCATTTCCCCACACCTGTCCCATATCCCGCCAAACCCTTCCTATTAATATACCCATCCAGATGCCTTTTAAATGTTATAATTGTACCAGCCTCCGCCACTTCCTCTGGCAGCTCATTTCATACACGTACCACCATCTGCGTGAAAACGATGCCCTTAGGTCCCTTTTTAATTTTTCCCACCCTCACCCTAAATCTACACCCTGTAGTTCTGGACTCCCCCACCCCAAGGAAAAGACCTTGTCTATTTATCCTATCTATGCCCCTCATGATTTTATAAACCTCTGTAAGGTCACCCCTTAGCTTCTGATGCTCCAGGGAAAACAGCCCCAGCCTGTTCAGCCTCTCCCGACAACTCGTATCCTACAAGCCTGGCAACATCCTTGTAAACCTTTTCTGAACCCTTTCAAGTTTCACAGCATCCTTCCTATAGCAGGGAGACCAGAATTACACACAACACTCCAAAAGTGGCCTAACCAATGTCCTGTACAGCTGCAACATGACCTCCCAACTCCTATACTCAATACTCTGACCAATAAAGGAGAACATACCAAACAATGTCTTCACTATCCTATCTACCTGTGATTCCATGGTCGTGATGAATGGCAGAGCAGGCTCGAAGGGCTGAATGACCTCCTCCTGCTCCTATGATTCTCTGTCAAACTTTTCCCAATCATCATCGGAAATACAGCAGTAAACTATTAAAGTTTCTGTTAAGGATTATGAGGAAAGAATATATGTATCTAAAGATAGAGTAAACTTAATCACTACATATTTGTGGGTAAGATGCCATTTGCTTTCTGAGTGAATTTCACAGTGGTTGGAAAATACCATTATACACATTTAATATGATCTTCCTGTTATTTGGGAGAGGTTAGAACCCACAAGTCCACCTGAAGATGCAAGCAGAGTTTGGGAAGGAGGAAAGATCCCCTGATTTTATCCCATTTAGGTTCTATCCTAAATTTTGTTTTAAGAGGGAATTATGTGGAAATGATTAACAAAAGGAAGTGTGTAACCATCTCCAACTTGCAGCTTGGAACCTATTGCTTTAACTCAGAACAATATAAGATCTTATAAAATTCTAACAGGACTAGACAGGGGTGATGCAGGGAAGATAGCCCCAATGGTGGATGTATCCAGAACCAGGGGTCATAGGGGGATCTTAGAATTTATAAAAGATGAAGCTAGGATTTAAAAACTGAATTCAAGTGCTTCATTGTGATAAAAAAAGGTGAAATTACTAGAGAAACTCAGCAGGACTGGCAGCACCTCTGGAGAGAGAAACAGAATTAACATCTCAAGTTCAAAAGGACTTCATGCTACATTTAGGTATTAAATGTAAAACCTGTAACTTTGCTTTCAAGATAATTTTCAGTAAATTTTTTTGTTGTTCTCCAATTTTCAGGCTTGTTGCCTCATATAGAAGTTTTTGTCAATAGTTGAAGTGTTAGAAAATGACAAAATATGTTGTAGCTGCAGGCTCTTCAGCAGTTACTCAGGAAGTGAGTTGATGGTTTTGACCCTTGGAATATTTATCGGTGTGGCATGAAAGCACTGTTCAGTTGAGCTGTTTGATGATTTCAGATTATTGAGACTTGAAGAGAAAATATCCTCTGATGCAGTCCAGAGTAAACCACCGTCATCTTCAGGTTCAAGTTACGTTTTAAAAGGTGATGTCATAAAGCATACATTCACATGAACGTTCGTGGATATTTGAAACTTACTCTGTAAACAAAATAAAAAGCTGAAGAGAGGTTACTTCAAATTTCAAAACACAAAGGAGAATCCCAATGCTTTCCTACATGCTAAAAGTAACTGTAGGACCAATTTAGGCACCAGAATGTGCACAGCTGATGTATTACATGAATATTTTGAGTCTGTCTTTTTCAAGGAAGAAAATGCTGTCATGATGCTAGGAGACAGTCCAGAAATAAGAGTTTAAAATTGGTACAGTACTGGATAGGCTCTCTGTCATTAAAATGGGTGTGGACCAGGTCACATGCATCCATGGACATTGAGAGTAGTGAGTGGAAATTGTGGATGCATTGGCCAGAATTGTCCAGCCTGCTTTAGATTCTGGGGTGAAGCCAGAGGAGTGGAGAATATCAGATCAGCTGTTCTAACTCATCCATCTACAAACTAAGGCAGAATGTTTGACATCAATGGTCTCCACAAGTGAACAACAAATATAAGGTATGGAGCGGTTTTGTCACCACATTCCTAGACTGCAGTTGAATCTAGATTGTGTATCAGTGATATAAAACTCCATTGGAGAAATCCCACCAGAATCGCTTCTGCCACGTCCTTTGGATTCAGTTGACCAAGCATTGACAAAAGTGATGTCATTTTTGAAGCCAGCACTGCAGGCAAAATAGCTGCAAAACCATGGACTGGGGCTGGTATCTATGTTTGGTTGTCCAAAAATTGTCTCCCTTTACTTGGTCCTGTTTCTTTCAAATGGCTAACCTTCCACAGCAAAACAAAGAAAGTTTTTCAAAGATATTCTGAAGCAGTTCTTGAAGCATGGCAGCATTGTTTGTAATGACTTGGAGAAGCATGCAATAGTTCAAAGTGACAATAACTTGGCTGTCAATGTGCATTGTGCTTTAGGTTCCCTAGCAAAGAAGGAAAGGAAAGAAATCAAATTTCACACTCTAAGTTCCACTATCTTGTACCATTTGCCCAAACTCATGAGGATTGAGTTTAATCTATCATTTAGTCTATCATTCCTCACGAAATTAAGCCCTGCTCATCCCACAGTCATCACTATAGTGAAAGAATTTATCAAAGTACAAAACGTTTCTCAATTTATGTGTCTTTGTTAAGCCAGATTGATAGAAAAACCTAAAGCAGATTTCTGTACTTAACGGTAATTGCTACTATTACTTTCAAATAAATAGGTTCTAGCCACGGGTAAACAGCAATGAACTATCGATATATAGCTCTACTAGCAAAACCTCTAAACTCTTTCTCAAACTGCCTCTACATACACTTACAGAAGGATGCAGCGATACAAAAGAAATTGGTGTTATGGATGGACAGACAAACTGGAAAAACAGTTGAATGGTCGCTGTCCACAGGATTCCCCAAGATGATCCTTGTGCCTTACCAGACTTGCTCTCTCTTCTTCAGATACTTTCACTCGCACGTAGGAGGCACAGAGCAATTGGCTTGCAACATATAAATCTCTGATTTTTTGATTGAAAACAACAGTTTACTGTAAGTGGTAAGGGAAAAAATCAATTGGCTATCTCCAGGCTTCAGGTGTTTTTACTGCAGAGCCAATAACAGCACCTTACTTTCTGGAGATCTGAAGGCTTCTTACCATCTTGTTCATAACCACAAGCTGTTCAACTGCCTAGGAGCCTAACACATTGTTGTTGGTAGGCAGAAGACCACTGCGCAGACCAATCAGCTACCTGCTGTAAACCAATTCACTTTCCATACACATTCCCTGGTGCCAATGCATCTGTAACTAAACAGCCCTCAATAGTTGAACAAGCTATAAATTAAACTGTGCTTATAGTAAGGACTGACAGCTTGTACTTAAAAAGTAATGCAATCCCTTCTACAATCTTTGATGTTTAAACAGTTCTTCACCATTTCACTCTAAACCAAACTACACTAAAATAAAAAGGTACGGACTTTACATGTCACCTGAAGACCCATGGCCGAAACTTGCTGCAATGAATAGATGACATCTTTGAATTGAAAAACAGCTGATGGTACCCTCATCAGAAAGTATAAGTGGAATTCAATAACACTATTTGCAACCCACCTAGAGGCATTCTGAAAGAAAACGTTGTGACAAGACAAGGAACATCCAAGCCGTCCCTGGTTTTCTGATAAAAAACCCTGTGATAGGATAAAATGGATAGGCTATAAAAATTTCTTTACATTGAATTGCATTTCCACTTCTCTTCACCAGTAGTGGTTTTATTATATAAGGCCTTATATTTAAGACCTGATGTCTTGTAACACAGTGCATGATGCCACAATCTCTGAGCAGGAAACTCCAGGACCTGATGGGCATAGAAAATGTGTTTGCAATGCAGCCAGGCTAATAATCAAAAATGAAAACAGAAAATGCTTCAAAAATACTGAGCATGGCAGGTAGCAATTATGGAAAGCAATTCTGGTCTCCTTACTATTGGAAAGATGTTGTGAAACTTGAAAGAGTTCAGAAAAGATTTACAAGGATGTTGCCAGGATTGGAGGATCTGAGCTACAGGGAGAGGCTGAACAGGCTGGGGCTGTTTTCCCTGGAACATCGGAGGCTGAGAGGTGACCTTATAGAGGTTTACAAAATGATGAGGGGCATGGATAGGATAAATAGACAAAGTCTTTTCCCTGGGGTTGGGGAGTCCAGAACTAGACATCATAGGTTTAGGGTGAGAAGGGAAAGACATAAAAGAGACCTAAGGGGCAACTTTTTCACGCAGAGGGTGGTACGTGTATGGAATGAGCTGTCAGAGGATGTGGTGGAGGCTGGTAAAATTGCAACATTTAAAAGGCATTTGGATGGGTATATGAATGGGAAGAGTTTGGACGGATTTGGGCCGGGTGCTGGCAGGTGGGACTAGATTGGGTTGAGATATCTGGTCGGCATGGACGGGTTGGACCGAAGGGTCTGTTTCCATGCTGTACATCTCTATGACTCTAAGAAGCACAGTGTTCTTAGAGTCTTAGAGTTCTTTGACCAGAACTGAGAAAAGTTAAAAGTGTAATAATGTTTGGAAGTTGAGTCAGCCAATTAAAAAAGAAAATGGTCTTATTTTGTGTAAGAGAGAAGAAATTGAATGCTAGCAATATTATATCTCCGAGGCGAAAGGAAATGGTGGTGGGACAAGAAAAGAAACAAGACATTCCTATAGCAGCTGCACTAACTGAAAGAACAACCTTAAACAAGGCCACAAAACAAGACAAAGTTTATGGTCTGAAGTTGTTGAACTCAGTGCTGAGTCGAGAAGACTGTAAAGTGCCTAAATGGAAGACAAAATGCTGTTCCATCAACTTACTGTTGAGTCTCACCAGAACAAGACAGTAGATTAGATTAGATTACATTACATTACAGTATGGAAACAGGCCCTTCGGCCCAACAAGTCCACACTGACCCGCCACCCACCCATACCCCTACATTTACCCCTTACCTAACACTACGGGCAATTGTTTTTAGCATGGCCAATTCACCTAACCTGCACATCTTTGGACTGTGGGAGGAAACCGGAGCACCCGGAGGAAACCCACGCAGACACGGGGAGAACGTGCAAACACAGTCAGTCGCCTGAGGCGGGAATTGAACCCGGGCCTCTGGCGCTGTGAGGCAGCAGTGCTAACCACTGTGCCACCGTGCTGCCCAAAAGGTGAAAGCAGAGATGTCAGCATGAGAGCAAAATGGACAGGGAACTGGAACTTTGTCTCATGCTTGCAGACAGAATGGAGGTATTCCACAAAGCAGTCCCTCAATCTACATTTAGTCCACCCTTTGTAAAGAAGAGGACATTGTGACCAGTTAGTATGGTAGATTGGAGTGAAACAGGTACAAGTAAATAACTACTTCACCTGGAAAGAATCTAGACCCAATAACTCTTTAAATTACTTATCCCATTTGGACATTATCTAATTATCTAAGAGTAAGATACCTCTTAGTCCTTTTACCAAAATGCACCACTTCACATTTAAGGTTATGTTGAAATTAATTTCCTACTTAAACCCACATTCTGTAGGTTTATTACAGCTTTCTTGTATTTTGTCATATTTTCCTTTGTCCTTAAAGAATTTACTCTCCCAAACTACAATTTGGTGGTGTTGGTTAATTTTGATATTGAACTTCTTTTCCCAAATCTAAATCATGTTTGAAGTTTGTGAAAAAATTGTCTCAGCACTGGTCCCTGTGGTTTGCCACATCTCATTTTCTATCAATGTGAGTAACTAATCATAAAACCCTACTCTTGTTCCTCATAGGTAGTTTACAAATAGTTTCATACTTGTTCTCCCAACTCCATTAATACTGACCCTAGGCATGAATCCATATAGAGTCATACAGCACAGGAACAGATCTTTTAGTCCAACCAGTCCATGCTGACCATAATCCCAAACTAAATTCCACCTGTCTGCATATGGCCTACATCCCTCCAAGCATTTCTTATTCATGTACTTATCTAATTGTCTCTTAAAATGTTGTAACTGTACCCACATCCACCACTTCCTCTGTAAGTTCATACCACACATCAATTAATCTCTGTATAAACAAATTGCCCCTCATATCTTTTTTAAATCTTTCTCTTCACACTTTAAAATTATGTCCCCCAGTCTTGAAATCCCCCACCCTAGGGAAAAGACACTTGCCATTCACTTTATCCATACTCTAATGATTTTATAAACCTCTATCAGGTCACCTGTCAATCTCCTACCCTTTAATGAAAAATGTCCCAACCAATCCATCCTCTCCCCATAACTCAAACCCTCCATTCCCAGCAACATCCTGATAAATCTCTTCTGAACCCTCTCCAGCTTAATTATATATTTCCTATAACAGGGTGACCAGAACTGTGGTACCTTATTAAAAGCATTTACAACATCTAAGTCTATTCCATAAAATACTTCTTGATTCTGCAGTTCTTGCAGGCCTGGAATAAAATGGATGACAAGAGAGCGCAATGTGCACATGTGTAGATGGTGGAGGGTCATTGATACCCTGGCCCTACCATCTCAATTTCCTGATCCTACAACCTTTGAGTACTCAAAGACAAGAGTGCCACCTGCCCTTGTGTTGGAGGCAGGCATTGGCATATTTTCAATATGAGGGCTCACTGGTATCATGAAAATAACAAAGTTAATAGGTGAGTTAACTTAGTACTGTTTATGACCTCAGTATGTCACAAAGAACTTTACAGCCAATGAAGTACCTTTGAAGTATAACCACTGTTGCCATATAAGAATTATAGTAACCAATTTACACACAGTAATAAGCTTCTGCAAACAGCAGAATGATGAGAACCAGTTAATTGTTTTTGATGATGTAATAGAACTGGAGGTATCCTATCGAAACTGAAACATCTTTTACTCTCTAAAGTTAAGCTTGTGACCCACTCTGAGTTCAAGGCACACACATTTCCATCAAGGACAGGCACCTCAGTATCTCAGGCAAAAGTGGGTACTGCAGATGCTAGAGATCAGAGTCAAGATTAGAGCGTGCTGGAAAAACACAGCAGGTCAGGCAGCATCCGGGAAGTAGGAGAATCAGCATTTCGGGCAAAAGCCTTTCAAACCTTATGAAGGGCTTTTGCCCGAAACATTGATTTTCCTGCTTCTCGGATGCTGCTTGACCTGCTGTGCTTTTCCAGCACCACTCTAATCTTGATCTCAGTACCTCACTCTACCGCAAGCCCACAGATAACCTCACAATGCTACACTTCTCCAGCTTCTACCATAAATATATTAAAACAGCCTTACCCTATGGACAAGCCCTATGCATACACAGGATTTGTTCAGATGAGAAGGAATGTGACGGACACCTGAAGGTGCTGAAGGACATCCTCATGAGAACAGGGTATGATGCTCAACTCAACGATTGTCAGTTCTGATGTGCCACAGCGAGAAACCGGAATGAGCTGCTCAGGAGAAAGACATGGGGTGCAACCAACAGGGTAGCTCTCATTGTCCAGTACTTCCTGGGAGTGGAGAAACTATGCCATGTTCTTCGCAGCCTGCAACATATGATCAATGAGGATCAGCACCTCACCAAGACCTTCCCTACACCTTCACTTTGATTAGATTAGATTAGATTAGATTACTTACAGTGTGGAAACAGGCCCTTCGGCCCAACA
>NC_057741.1:7278300-7296352 GCF_004010195.1 Chiloscyllium plagiosum
CCCGGGTCTCTGGCGCTGTGAGGCAGCAGTGCTAACCACTGTGCCACCGTGCCACCCACTGATGTGCCACAGCGAGAAACTGGAATGAGCTGCTCAGGAGAAAGACATGGGATGCAACCAACAGGGTAGCTCTCATTGTCCAGTACTTCCTGGGAGTGGAAAAACTATGCCATGTTCTTCGCAGTCAGTGGTGAAATGCTATCACTTTGTCCCTGACTTGAAAAATGAACTATTCCTTGCAGAGACCAGCCATGGTATTAAGTTGGAAGAGGTGGAGTTGAAAGCAACATGTTTCAAAAAGCATGATTTTCCTGCTTCTCGGATGCTGCTTGACCTGCTGTGCTTTTCCAGCACCACTCTAATCTTGATCTCAGTACCTCACTCTACCGCAAGCCCACAGATAACCTCACAATGCTACACTTCTCCAGCTTCTACCATAAATATATTAAAACAGCCTTACCCTATGGACAAGCCCTATGCATACACAGGATTTGTTCAGATGAGAAGGAATGTGACGGACACCTGAAGGTGCACTTCTTGCCTTTAAACAACTGCCAAATCTTAAACAGATCATTATTCACAGCAAACTGCCCAGTCTTCAGGACAACATCAACAACAACACCGTACAACCCTGTTACACCAACCACTGCAAGATGTGTCAGAGTGTCAACATGGATACTTCCTGAAGAAGGGCCTGTGCCCGAAACGTCGAATCTCCTGTTCCCTGGATGCTGCCTGACCTGCTGTGCTGTTCCAGCAATAAAGTTTCAACTTTGATCTCCAGCATCTGCAGACCTCACTTTCTCCCCAACATGGATACTACCATTACACGTGGGGACACCACCCACCATGTACAGGGCAGGTACTCATGTGACTCGGCCAATGATGTCTATCTCATACAATGTTGGAGCAAGGATGCCCTCAGCCATGATTCATTGGCGAGACCAAGCAGTACTACGACAATGGATGAATGGACACCGTGCAATGATTGCCAGGCAGGGACATTCCCTTCCAGTCGGGGAACACTTCAGCAGTCAGGGACATTCGGTCTCGAGTGTCCATCCTCCAAGGCAGACTTCGGGATAGGCAACAATGCAGAGTGGCTGAGTAGAGGCTGATAGCCGAGTTTGGTACCCATGGGGATGGCCTCAATTGGGACCATGGGTTCATATCACACTACAGGTGACCCCACTACACTATATACACGCGCGCACGACACACACACACTTTCGCGCTCTCTCTCTCTCTCTCTCTCAGACACACACATATGCACCCCCCCCATACTCACATCCAAGCACATACCCTCTCACTCCACCACACTGATGCACACACTCTACCAAGCATGCACACATACAAACACACACTCTCTCATGCGTACTCACATTCACATGCACAAACTCACACTTTCTCTCTCTCTCTCTCTCTCTCTCCCTCTCCCTCATATACTCACACAAGTCTATGGGGGTGAATTTGCATTTACAGAATTATATTTGTAGATACATTCTATTTTGTTCAAAAAGCACACAATCTGCAGGCAGTCAATCCATATACCATTTTTTAATTTGCTACTTTGGAAATAGAACCATTCTGATTTAAGATTAGGATACAAACAGACTCTAACTTCACACCATTAATACATTGTTTAAGCTGAGATGTCAGCTTTTTTATTATAAAACCTAAAGTTATCTTGAGAATGTGACTTAAAAGAGGTTCTGGGATTTATGTATTAATGAACTGAAACCTGCTACCCATTCTAAAAGATGAAAGACTTAATAGCAATCTAGATTTGTTCAATATATCATCTTAATTGCATGACTCTGTGATCTCTTACTATAAATTCTGTGTCTTTTGATCTTGTCCCAATAGTTACCTGATGAAGGAGCAGCCCTCTGAACGCAAGTACTTCTAAATAAACCTGTTGGACTATAACCTGGTGTTGTGTGATTTTTAACTTTGTCCACCCTAGTCCAACACTGATACCTCCGCATCATTCTTTAGCAGTTTAGCAGCCAAGATCAACCCCTGCTTCTGTTTCCTACCCTGATCTCGGATGCAAGTATTATGTAGGTAGCACACCTATATTATAGGATCCCCAGGCAGTGTCAGTGACCCAGGTCACATGTTTCAATGCCCCTGGGCACAGAAAAGAATAGTGTACTTGGAAGTGCTGTTCCTGGCCACCATTAGGAAACCTGTCCTTGCATGTTAATCAACATTCCAGGTTTAACACACACTCGCCTACAATTTCCTGCATTACCATTTTTCATAACATTTGCCAGTCTCCAAAGATTTTCCGAAAATTATGACTGCTGCCTTTGCTACTGCCCCTGAACAACTCCCAAACTTTACTTCTTATTCCCTTTTAAGCTTTCACATTTCTAGTTCCCTATGGAATGATCCATCCCACCCCCTTCTTCCTCACACACCTCTTTTTAACCTTCACTGTTAGCGTAGCTTCAGATATTAGTGAATCCTTCCCCCAGCTTTTCACAAATTGCCTTTACCCTTACTGTACATATACAATATCTGAAGTTTTACCATTCTGTATTTAAATGCAGAGATGCCTGCCAGTTTTCTAGCCAATTAATCTACGTTAGATTCTTTCTTATTATTGATTTCTGGTTCAACATCTTTATCTGTGATCCTCAATTGGATGTAGGTTTGCTCGCTGAGCTAGAAGGTTCATTTTCAGATGTTTCATCACCATACTAGGTACCTCCGGATGAAGCACTGGTGGTGTAGCCCGCTTTCTATTTATATGTTTGAGTTTCCTAGGGTTGGTGATATCTTCTCAAAACAGTGATCCTCAATTTTCTTTCATTGTTTTTAAATGTGAACCTTATAACCATGGAACTGTAAAAATGCTAGAATACAGGAAGAAGCCATTTAGTCCATCATGTTTGCACTGACTGAATAAACTTGGCACCCATTTTAATTCCATTTACAAGTACTTCATCCTCTGTTTGTATATTATAGTACTTCATGTATAGATCCAGGTTCCTTTTAAATGAGTTGAGAGTTTCCACTTCAACCACCCAACTGAGCAGCAAGTTCCAGACTCCGACACCCTGTGGATGAAAAAAGAAACTCCATATGTCCCTTTGAATCCTTCTGGGGATCACTTTAAATCTGCACTCCCTACTAATTGATCTTTCTGCTCAGGGAAACATCTTTTTTGACCACTCTGCAAGTCCCTCAGCGTCTTGTAAACCTCAATTAAGTCAGTCCATGTTGTCCATGAAACAATCCTAGCCAAGCCAACCTTTTCTTATAGCTGTAATTTCCTAGCCCTGGAAACATTCTTGTAAATCTTGTCTGAGAGCGGTTACCTCCTCCCTATAAGATGGTGACTAGAGCTGTGCACAAAATTCCAGCTGTGGCCTAACCAGTGGATTAGTTCTAGTTTTTCATTATATTTAATTAATAACTACCTAATTAGTTGTGGTCACTATTTCTAACTGTTCTACTTTCGGGTTAATAATTCCTATCCTGCTTCATTGCCCAAATCCAATCTAAGTCTGCATTCCTCACTGCTGGTCAAGCAACGTATTAATTAAGGAAACACTCATAAATGCTTTCTAAGAATCCCTTCCAATTTTGACTCAACTTTGCCATACCTCCATTCTACTTCAGAATAGTTGAGATTCCTAACTACTAGAACTAGTACCATTTCAAAAATTTCTACATTGCTTACAAATCCTTCTTTCAGGTTGCTCACTTACTTCTCCTTTCTTTGCCATGTCCCATACTTTGAAAGCTGACTGTGCATCACGGTTGCATAAAAGGCGAAAACCAACTGAATTATAGTATAATTTGTAATTGGTTTCTCATGTCCTTCATCCAGGTGACTTGATATTCCACCATGTTAACGCTGCATCTGAAGGCTCAGTTATATCCATCTCACGGTGTCAACTACAGATGCACAAACATTTCTACCGTGTATCTCTCTCTCTCTCACTGCCTGAGAACTTCCTCTAACTCTGCAAATCTCTGATGGATCTTTACCCATATTCTTTCCTCATTACTATCTTGTCTGTGTGATGGCCACACACTTTAATGTGTGTTGGAGAATTGTCTCCAATTGTTTCTCAGGCTCTGTAACCTCAACTTTCAGCAAGACCGCAGAAAAAGAATTCTTGTGCTTGTAAATGTCCAGGATATCCATGATTTCCAGAACACAGATATTATTGGCTTCCCTTTGCTGTTTCCTTCAAGCATTGCACCTTTTCTCAAGTGATCCACCAACTCCTCAACAGAGGATTTATGCCTTCAGCTACACTAGCCTGTCGCACTCTAGGGATTTGGAAGCAGAAGGATAGCAATTGATCCTTATGTGCTAGCCTTCTCCTCCAAATTTTATATTAGTAACTGCAGCTTTCCTCTGTCTGCAATAATTGACTTTTAATGAAAAATATGAAGTGTGTGCTTGCACAGTTGTTGAAGTGATTCATTATTATAACTGACTGCTGCTTGATCCGTTTTACTGATACGTCTATCTGATCAGATGACCTTGCAGCACTGTATTCTGACTCCAAACCCCAAGATTATGTTCTCCAGCCTCCTCTTGCAACAGTAGCCCCGATAATTCCCACCCCACTTAGTTTCTAGTGGGCAAACAGCCAAGACTTTCATGGCCCCCACTCCCTTGAGTAACTTAGTTTGACAATCCCAAACAATGAGTGATCAGAGCCCTGACTGGTATACGTACTGCTTCCCAACCATCTCCTTACAACAATAGTTGGTGTAGCTGTAAGGTTGAAGTAGGACTCACATTCAGCAGAACGTGCATCTCTTTGACTGGTGACTGCTGATAAGCTGCCTGGCTTTATGCGTGCAATAAACATTGCCGACAAGCAAAATAAAATATGTATGAATCTTTAAGGTGAAGCCCAGGGAGAAATGCAAGGCAAGGCAAGACAAAGTAAGGCAAGGCAAGACAAAGTAAGGCAAGGCAAGACAAAGTAAGGTAAGGCAAGTCAAAGTAAGACTGGGCAATGCAGGGTAGTTATGAACATCCAGGTCAGCATGAAGTGTGCAAGCACTAAGAAAGCAAGTAAGCAACCTTGAAATGCATGTTGGTCCAATCCATGAGTTGAGTATCTGTCCCTGCACATAAAGTTTCCTTGCAGCAGCATTCCAATGAGAGTAGCTAGTCTGCTCCAAAATGCGGCATTGAACTGCAGAAGTGTTTATTAAGCAGATCAACTCTGTGCCAAAACAATGTAAGCAACAAGCTGAAGTCACTGCATATCAGCTCTGATTTTCATGTTGTGAATTCTCAGCGTGTAATTTCTATCTGGTGTGTGGAAGTATGGGAGCCTATATATTAGTAAGGCACAGTTAGGCTGTGGTGAGGGCGATAATGAATAACAATCTTCATTAAAACTGCTCACTTTTCACTTGTGCGAATCTCATCTCTGCTTCCGGGACTTCACTGGAGAATGCAACCTATCAGTGCCAGGGCTTCACTTGACATCTCACCCAATTCTCTCAAATTTCAGCACATAGCCCAAGGCTGTCAGAGCCTGGGGAGATTCAACCCTTTAGGATGGAAAGAACATGAACAATCCATTCAGCCCCTCAAATCTGTTAGTCAATAGGATTATGTTTGATTTTTACTTCAACTTTCCCTACCTTAGCTTCATATCCTCCATATCAAAAATGCATCATTCAAATAAGGCTTCTTTACCAATCAGCATTCCTTCAAAATAACACCAAATTGTCAGTTTACATTAAGCCATTGACTTTTTTACATTTTTACTTGACTTGGTCTATTGAAGCTGAAAATGTGTTGCTGGAAAAGCGCAGCAGGTCAGGTAGCATCCAAGGAACAGGAGAATCGACGTTTCGGGCATAAGCCCTTGGTCTATTGAACCTTATGGAAGGGTCATTAAAAATGAAAAGTTTCCAGTCAATTACTGCTGGGATTTGACAACAATCAGCGTTTTTGTCAATCAATCTCACTAAGTGTTTGCAATGAAGTATAACAACTGCAACAAGAACATCTAGAATAGAATCCCTACAGTGTGGAAACAGGCCATTCAGCCCAACAAGTCCACACCGACCCTTCAAAGATCATCCCACCCAGGACCATTCCCCACCCTATCTCTATAACCCTGCATTTCCCATGGCTAACCTACACATGCCTTAACACTATGGCAATTTAGCACGGCCAATCCATCTAACTTGCACACCTTCAGACTGTGGGAGGAAAATGGAATCAAAGGTTACGGGGATAAGGCAGGACAGGATACTGATTGTGGATGATCAGCCATGATCATAATGAATGGTGATGCTGGCTCAAAAGGCAGAATGGCCTACTCCTGAACCTATTGTCTATTGTCTGTTGAAACCGGAGCACCCAGAGGAAACCCACGCAGACACAAGGCGAACATGCAAACTCCACATAGACAGTCTGCCAAGGCTGGAATCGAACCCAAGTCCCTGGCACTGTGAGGCAACAATGCTAACCACTGAGCCACTGTGCTCTCCAATAGGACCTACAGAGACAGACGGAGTGATATGGTTCAGAAATCTCTTTTCCACCAACTCTCTGAGACCATGACAAAGGGTCTTGCTCCAGATTAGGACTTGCCTAGGAGCTGGGTCCATTCTGCTATGTTTTACTTTCACCAGAAATGTGGTGGAACCCCAGGACCTTTCTGTGTATCTGGCAAAATGTAGAATGAGAGCAGTTGTGAGGAAGACTTGCAATAATTGAATTTAGTTGAAAGGTTTTAGATTGGGAAGATTATGAAAAAATATTTAAAGATATTGTATATCCTGGGTATGGGAGATTGAGGGGACCTCAAGATTGCAAATGGAAAATCAACAGGAGCTCAATAATGGCATTGCAAGACCAGAGGTTATAACTCCAGGTATGAAAGTTAGGGAACCTCAATTCTCGTGCAGAGATCAGTGGGAGAAGAATTTGGAGTATTTGGGGAATTTGAACTGTCATTTACAATATATTGAGTGGGCCAACTGTATTTAGCATAGTCCGTACAGCCCAATTTGTGAAATAACTTATGTCAATCCAATCCAAATGAAAGAAATATAAAATCAAAATTTGTACCCGAGAACAGGAAGTAATATTTTTGGCGATTTTGTGAAGCATTTTAGTTTGCAAGTTTATTTTCAAGAGCCCAAATGTTAATCAATACTTGCAAGTTTCCACTGAAATTGGAACACAATTTGTGAAACTTTATGCTCCGCTATCTGAGGAATTGTAGACGGTGCTGATCATTGTGCAAACATCAGTGAATATTGACACTTCTGACCTTATAATGAAGGGAAAGTCATTGATGAAGCAACTAAGGATGGCTGAGCCTATGACATTATCATGAGGAGTTCTTGCAATGACGTGCTGGTGCCAATGTGATTGACCTCCAACAATCATTCTTTTTCCTTTGAGCTGGATATGTTTCCAACCAGTGGAAAGCTTTCCCCTGATTGACACAGTTTCACTCGGACCCCTTGATGCCAGACTTGGCCAAATGTCGCTGTTTCACTTTTATTTGCAAATTCCTGCTGAAGGCGGAATAAAATGCCTTAAATACAGTGAAAAAAACAGATATTCGACCAGTGAATGATTGAAAATAACCTAGTGTCAACAACAAAGAACTAAAAATGAATTTCAAGGAAGAAAAAGAAAGTAGCACATCGAATTCTGTCAACCAGTTAGTTGTATCTACGCTTAATATCTATATCTTATCCATCTTTCTCTGTGTTTGTGAAAGGACGGAACAACAGAAGTTATAGTTATAAGTTAGCAATTGACATTTCCTAATTGCCCTCAGTTAAGGATGATTTGTTATTAAACAGTTATTTTCTTGTTAAGCACAGAAACCTGGCAAAATAAGGGACTTCAGACAATTTGACAGAATCTTTTCACATTTGTAATGACTCTGGAAATGGTGGGCTGTGACACCCATGAAACTACCTTAGTGAGTTGTGAAAAGATTGATAGGGCAGTGATTGGCCGAGTTGTATACGTCTACTTTTTGAGTACTGTACATAATTAGACAATATTTCAAGTTGCAGGTAGATACCAATATGGTAGGTGTACTGGAACAGATTGGCTATTGATACAGCTAGTTTGGGATCACAGTTTCAGTACTATGGTTAGAATGTTTGCTGTATTCACTGCCTGTAGCCATTTCTTGATTTCATGTGGAATCAACTGAATTGGTTAAAGAATCACATCTATTATGCTAAAGACCTCAGTATGAGGGTGAAAAGATTTATCCTCTCAGCAGCTCTGGCTTAAGGTGGATATAAATACTTCAGCATTACGTTTTGCACTGGCTCCCCCATCCTTAATTGGAACTATATCACTATTCCTTCACTGTCACTGGGCAAACGTGCAACATGTGACTCATGAACCGAACAGGATTTCATTTGATTGCTTAGCTTTCTGGTTGTAAACAAATATTGACTAAATCATATAGACTAGAATCGTCCAGCAGAAATCTGGACGAGATCACATTTTCAACTCATTGCTGCTAATTATAATAGCACTGTGGTATCTTGATACTCCAAGGACCACAGCAGTTTAAGAAGACAGAGCATTTGCAGTCTCTCCAAGGCAAATAACCACAGACAATAAGTGCTGGTCTAGCCAGAATGCCCACATCCCACAAACAAAGTAAAGGAAAAAGGATTTTCATTAAGAAAATTACACATAACCGTTTCTCCAAAATTATTTTCTCCCCCATAAGGGAGACCAACAGTAAGGTTTTCTATGGAATCTGTGGAACTCACTGCCCCAGATTGAGGTAAAGGCAAGATCAATCAGCAGATTCAAGAAAGAAATGGATATATTTCTGCTGAAAAGTAGGATGGAGGGCTATGGGGAGTGGGCATGAACATGGAGTTGAGAACAGGATAAGATCAGCCATGATCATGCTAAATGGTGGAGCCGGCTTGAAGGGCTGAATGGCCTACTCCTGCTCCAATGTTTGTTTTCATGATAAATCATGATCCATGAAGCATTTCGACTATATAAATGAAAGTAGTTGTTACTGTTGTTCATATACGTGAGTGACCCCTTCCACAAAATGTCTTTTTCCTCCATTTTAGATATTTGTTCCTATAGCCTCCCTTGCTACTTACTACTTGTCTTTCTCAAGTTCCAATGGAAGCTCTATCAGTGCATCCATGGTTGCAATCAAACTGTTTGCTATATAAAGTGGACAACAATAGTTCAAAATGCACAAAGATTCCCTGTATCAGATTTTTTTAAGAAAGTACCAGATGTTAATCAGCAATCCTGAAGTATCAAAGAAGCAACAAACCTTGTGATCCCTTTAAATAATCACGGGGGAAGAGACCTTCCTGCCTGCTCGCCTCTTAAGTTACTGGAAGACTTTATGACTTGGCAAGTGAGGTTTGGGGAATGCTATTAAACTCCTCCCACGAGCATGGAATTTAATCTCTAAACAATATTCAGTGCTTCTCATAATTCTGGTCTACACTTTGGACACCCACAGAGTAGCCTGACCTAATTTGGGAAACAATGTATTTCTAACTTGTAAGGAGTGTGTGCATCTTTCTTTCATAGTGACCATTTAGTTGCCCATTTAACAATGAAAATTAGAAGTCACGGAATCAGATTTCTAGCCATTTGTTCCTGATAACAACTTTGATAAACCAATCTCTCAAAATCCAGAATTTACTGCTAATGAAACTCTTTTCACACATTTTTTATTGCCTGGATCTTCCACTGTTTTGAGTTAGTCCAAATTCCCAGCAGTTAGTTGATTCATTAAGAGACATTATTCATTAAGCAATATGAGACTCATGAACAGAGCAGGATTTCATTTGATTGCTTAGCTATCTGGTTGTAAACTAATATTGACTAAATCATATAGACTAGAATCATCCAGCAGAAATCTGGAGGAAATCACATTTTTACTCATTGCAGCTAATTATTATTTTTTAAAAGTTGCAGGATTAACACTCTAACTCCCAAAGCAAAAAATATCCCCCCATTGTATATTTGTATTAAGAGCATGCTCTAGAGGCAAAAGGCATCATCAGGTGAAACTATTTTCGTAATTAAGGTGAATCACGATAAAGGAGGAGATTTATTTTGAATCATCATAAATATTTATTCAACAACATTAAATTCTTCTTTTGGAATTACTTTTAACATTGGCCTTAGCTGTACCTTCAATGAGACATGTAAAATATTAAGATTTTTGTTTGCTAATAAATCCTATCGATGAATGTTCTTCTGCAAATTACAAAAGGTATCACAGTATCTGTAAACACCTTGGTATTACATGAAGTTGCTTTACCTTGAACAATTAATGCAGAAAGCCTTAATACCAGTGAATAATAGGAGTAATTTCTTACTGTTTATACACCACATGATTAAAGTATTAAAACACCACATTGATAAAACATGAAGCCTTGGACACAAAGTCAAGTATACATTTGGGTCCCATGATGTGAATTGTGGAGTAATTAGAGTGACCAATTTGATTCCTGCAAAATACACAGATCAATGCCAACATGCTGACTCCATGTCTGTGCCAGAGCTTGCTAACAGCTCCATCATTCTATTCAAAGCAACCCCAGGGATCTGCCGAGTGTTGGAGCTTATGTGCTGTGCTGCTACCATGGAAACACAGAGGGACCAAATTAATGAATCTGTGCGGGTGTGATGGGCTAGTGGACCACAGCAGGGCTTAACAGTGCAAAAATCAATAACTGTCTAAAATTGTGGACTATCTGTAATATTTTAGAAATCTCTCCTCTATGTTTTGACTTGTCGTTAAGGTAAGTGTTGCAAATTTTGTAACAGGCTACCACAAAGGTTATTGGGAAAGGCATTGTCAATGAAAGCGATAAGAAGCCTCTACTGCATGTCACCAATGCCCTTGGCCTCAAGATTCTGACAGATGGGAATTTAACTAAACATTGATCTAATGCTTCCCTTCACTGTGTAATCAACAAGAAACTAACAGCTGGTTAGTGAGTTGCAAGGCGTTGATTTCAGATGATGTCACTGCAGAAAGTGTCCATCTGCATTATTGAAAAATTGGCAGATTTCAACACGTCCAGCATGACATTATTATCCTTGCAAAAGAAAACTTATGATTCACATTTGAAGCAGTGAGTCATACAATTCTTCATCATAACCGCAGAGGAATTGAAATTTATTTTCTATTCTCAGGACAGAGAATGTCACGAAAACATAGCTGTTAAGTCACATGGTCTTTTCTATCTATCAACAAAAGTTAATGTTCAGCCAGCAACAGAAAATTAGGTTGTGGCCTTTAAAATTCTCCTTTACTCCTTCATTGAATCACATTCTAATTCAAATTTGACAGTTCAGCCATAAATTAATTTGCTCCTTAATGGTGAATTGCAAGCAACCTCCCTGAATTCATCCGGAACGTGGAAGAAATGAAATCATAAGGAAGTAAAGAAAGATAGAAGTAAAGAAGAACTTGTTTCAAAATAACACCTTGTATGCCTTTAAGTGCTTCAAAGCTGGTTAATTACTTATAAAATGTAATTAATGAAATGAGCAATTTTGCACCCAGCAAGGAACCACAAATGGCAATAAGATAAATATTCAGTTAATCTGTTGGCGGAAAGCTAACTGCTTCAGAGCAGCAGGAACTCAATTAATCACAAGATTACAAAATAAAATGGTGACACCTCATCTGTTGGACAAACCTGGGAAATCAAATATGTACCTACCTGCTAAAAAAATCAGATGCATTTCTGCGGCTCCCCAAAAACAACAGACAAATACCTGGCTGAGCAGGTATTCTTCATTTCATTTTATTACTTTGAGAAACCTGGTGGAAACCCAAGCACTGAACAAAGAGTCCCATCAGATCTGAGCAAATGAGATAATGGGTAGCTCATGACAAATGTTTACTTAAGGGGTGGAAAAAAATCTATTTCGATGTCTCAAACCCAGTCCTAGAGGTTACAGAATCATGCAGCACAAAAACAGACCCTTCGGTCCAACCAGTCCATGCCAACCGTAATCCCAAACAAAACTGCCTGCCTGCCTGCACTCGGCCTATATCCCTCCAAATATTTCTTATTCATGTACTTATCCAAATGTCTTTTAAATGCTGTAACTACATCCTCATCACCACTTGCTCTGGAAGTTCATTCCACACACGAGCCACTCTGTGTCAAAAAATTTCCCCTCGTGTCTTTTTTAAGTCTTTCTCCTCTCACCTTAAAAACTTGCCCTCTAGTCTTGAATTCACCTTATCTATGCCCTTCATGATTTTATAAACCTCTACAAGGTTATCCCTCAACCTCGAGGAGAAAGTGAGGTCTGCAGATGCTGGAGATCAAAGTTGAAACTTTATTGCTGGAACAGCACAGCAGGTCAGGCAGCATCCAGGGAACAGGAGATTCGACGTTTCGGGCACAGGCCTGAAAGGGCCTGTGCCCGAAACGTCGAATCTCCTGTTCCCTGGATGCTGCCTGACCTGCTGTGCTGTTCCAGCAATAAAGTTTCAACTATCCCTCAACCTCCTATGCTCCAATAAAAAAGGTCCCACCCTATCCAGCCTCTCCTTATAACACAAACACTCCATTCATGGCAAAATTCTGGTCAATCTCTTCTGAACCCTCTCCAGGTTAATAATATCCTTCCTCTAACCATAACTGGACACAGTACTCCAGAACAATCTTGTACAACTTCAACATAACACTGCAACTCCTTTATTTGAAGGTTTGAGCAATAAAAGTCTTCTTAGCCAGCCTATCTACATAGAGCCATAGAGTCATAGAGATGTACAGCATGGAAACAGACCCTTCGGTCCAACCCGTCCATGCCGATCGGATATCCCAACCCAATCTAGTCCCACCTGCCAGCACCCGGCCCATATCCCTCCAAACCCTTCTTATTCATATTCCCATCCAAATGCCTCTTAAATGTTACAATTGTACCAGCCTCCACCACATCCTCCGGCAGCTCATTCCATACATGTACCAACCTCTGCGTGAAAGAGTTGCCCCTTAGGTCTCTTTTATATCTTTTATTTCTCACCCTAAACCTATGCCCTCTAGTTCTGGACTCCCCGACCCCAGGGAAAAGACTTTGTCGATTTATCCTATCCATGCCCCTCATAATTTTGTAAACCTCTATAAGGTCACCCCTCAGCCTCCGACGCTCCAGGGAAAACAGCCCCAGCCTGTTCAGCCTCTCCCTGCAGCTCAGGTCCTCCAACCCTGGCAACATCCTTGTAAATCTTTTCTGGACCCTTTCAAGTTTCACAACATCCTTCCGATAGGAAGGAGACCAGAATTGCACGCAATATTCCAACAGTGGCCTAACCAATGTCCTGTATAGCCACAACATGACCTCCCAACTCCTGTACTCAATATTCTGACCAATAAAGGAAAGCATACCAAACGCCTTCTTCACTATCCTATCTACCTGCAACTACACTTTCAAGGAGCTATGAACCTGCACTCCAAGGTCTCTGTGTTCAGCAACACTCCCTAGCAAACTTCGACGAATCATGTATCCTGAACTTCCAGCTCTCTCTGTTCGACAACACTACCTGGAGAGGGAGGTCTGGGAATTGAAAGTAGGCACCTTTTGGATTTTTGACTGGAAAATGTGCTTAATTAACATGGAGATAGATTCCCTGTCAATTAAAACTTGTCGGCTAACTCCTTGGACAGGAGGGCCAGAGCAGCAGCCATGTGGGGTTAATAACCCAAAAGGCAGTTCAATATGAGGATGCCTTCAACAGCTCTTTTAAAACTTTAATTGTCATGGGAAAAAGGTGGGCAAACCCCCTCGACAGGGCAGTGTCCCACACACAGGCAGGTACTGAAGATTGGTAAGGTTGAATGGTATATTGGCCTACTGTCCTGCTCATCTCCAGGCACTTACCAGCCTTTAGATTGGTTAAGTGGGAATCCAACTGGAAAATCCTAGTCAGACTCCATACTAACCATTAACAAGGCTCTTAGTGAAAAATCAGAGTAGTGTGGATGCTGGAAATCGGAAAGAAAATCAGAAATTGCTGGAAAGGCTCAGCGGTCAGAGTCAGAATGTACAGCCTGGAAACAACCCCTTCAGTCCAACTCCTCCATGCCAACCAGATATCATAAATTAAGCTAGTCCCATTTGTCAACACTTGGCCTATATCCCTCTATATTCCTATTCATATACCCATCAAGATGTTTTTCAAATTATACCAGCCTCAACTATGTCCTCCAGTAGTTCATTCCATACATGTACCCTCCGTATGAAAAGTTGCCCCTTAGGTTCCTTTTAGATCTTTCCTTTCTCACCCTAAGCCTATGCCCTCTGATCTTGGACTCTCCCATCCCAGGGGAAAAACCATGTCTATTTACCCTATCTATGCCCCTCATGATTTTATAAACCTCTATTAGGTCACCCCTCAGCCTCCAATGCTCCAGGGAAAACAACCCCAGACTCTCCCTATAGCTCAAATCCTCCAACCCTGGCAACATCCTTGTAAATCTTTTCTGAACCCTTTCAAATTTCACAACATCCTTCCTCTAGCAGGGAGACCAGAATTGCACATCGTATTCCAATTTTACCAATGTCCTGTACAGCCATAACATGACCTCCTACTCAATGCACTGACCAATAAAGGCAAGCATCGGGGTAGCACGGTGGCTCATGGTTAGCACTGCTGCCTCACAGCACCAGGGACCTGGGTTTGATTCCAACCTCAGGCAACTGTGTGGAGTTTGCACATTCTCCCCGTGTCTGTGTGGGTTTCCTCTGGGTGCTCTAGTTTCCTCACACAATCCAAAGATGTGCGGGTTGGGTGAATTGGCCATGCTTAAACTTGCCCATAATATTCAGGGATGTGTAAGTTAGGTGCATTAGTTAAGGGTAAATGTAGAGTAGTAAGGGAATGGGTCTGGGTGGGTTATTCTTCAGAGGGTTTGTGTGGACTTGTAGGGCTGAATGGTCAGTTTCCACACTGTAGGGATTCTATGATACCAAACGCATTCTTAACTAGCCTGTCCACTTGTGACTCCACTTTCAAAGAACTGTGAACCTGCACTCCAAGGTGTTCAGCAACACTCCCCAGAACTTTACCATTAAGAGTATAAGTCCTGCCCTGACTTGCCTTTCCAAAATGCAACACTTCACATTTCTCTAAATTAAACTCCACCGCCACTCCTCGGCCTACTGGCCCATCTAATCAAGATCCCGTTGTACTCTGAGGTAACCTTCTTCACTTTCCACTACACCTGCAATGTTGATATCATCTGCAACCTTACTAACTATACTCCCTATGTTCACAATCCAAATCATTTGTATAAATGATGAAAAGCAGTGGACCCAGCACCAATCTTTATGGCACACCACTGGTCACAGGCCTCCACTCTGAAAAGCTAGTTCTCCGGAATCTGTGGAGAGAATGTCGAGTTAACATTTTAGGTCTAGTGATCCTTCAGAACTCTCTGCACAGATGCTAACAGATGTGCTAAATTTTACCAGCAATTTCTGATTTTGTTTCTGAGTGCAAAATGTTTTTGAAAGACCATCAACACAGTAACTCGCTGATCTGTAGACTGCTTGAAACTTGCCTGATCATCCAGGGCATAGAGCTGTCTGTAACTAACTGTTCAAAGGTCCAGGATTAAAACTGTCACAAAAGCTCAATGGGAAAAGGCCTCATACCTGAAGTTGTTCGTATTACGCCATAAAACCCAAAAGGCCACAGGCACCAGGGAATATTTGAAATGGCATGTAAATTTATATCGTAAATGTAATCTACGAAATATTTGTATTGAAATAAAATTATTCGCATTCCACTTTATGTAATATTCAACTTAAACTTCTGTAGTGTACCAATTCAAACTGAATATTTTGATAAAAAAATGGAGAACACGTTTTGGGAATAAAAACCTGAGGAGATATGGCATTTAGACCGGAGGCCTGACTCCTGGTTGTACTAGAGACAAGACTATGTGCTGGACATACTACACACAGAGGTCTGACTCCTGGTTGTACTAGAGACAAGGCTATGTGCTGGACATACTACACACAGAGGCCTGACTTCTGGTTGTATTAGAGACAAGGCTATGTGCTGGACATACTACACACAGAGGCCTGACTCCTCGTTGTACTAGAGACAAGGCTATGTGCTGGACATGCTACACACACAGGCCTGACTCCTGGTTGTACTAGAGACAAGGCTATGTGCTGGACATACTACACACACAGGCCTGACTCCTGGTTGTACTAGAGACAAGGCTATGTGCTGGACATACTACACACACAGGCCTGACTCCTGGTTGTACTAGAGACAAGGCTATGTGCTGGACATACTACACACAGAGGCCTGACTCCTGGTTGTACTAGAGACAAGGCTATGTGCTGGACATACTACACACACAGGCCTGACTCCTGGTTGTATGGAGACAAAGGGCTGTGTCCAGGCTATACTGGGGACAGAGGACTGTGTCCAAGTTATACTGGAGACAGAGGACTGTGTCCAGGTTATACTGGAGGCAGAGGACTGTGTCCAGGTTATACTGGAGACAGAGGGCTGTGTCCAGGTTATACTGGAGACAGAGGACTGTGTCTAGGTTATACTGGAGACAGAGGGCTGTGTCCGGGTTATATTGGAGACAGAGGGCTGTGTCCGGGTTAGGCTGGATACCGAGGGCTGTGCCTGGTTTATACTGGAGACAGAGTGCTGTGCCCACGTTATAGTGGAAACACAGGGCTGTGTCCGGGTTATACTGGAGACAGAGGACTGTGTCCCGGTTATACTGGAGACCGAGGGCTGTGCCCACGTTATAGTGGAGACAGAGGGCTGTGTCCGGGTTATACTGGAGACAGAGGGCTCTGTCCGGGTTATACTGGAGAAAGAGGGCTGTGCTCGGGTTATAGAGGAGACAGAGGGCTGTGCCCAGGTTAAACTGGAGACAGAGGGCTGTGCCCGGTTATACTGGAGACAGTGGGCTGTGTCCAGATTATACTGGAGACAGAGGGAAGTGTCCAGGTTATACTGGAGACAGAGTGCTGTGCCCACGTTATAGTGGAAACACAGGGCTGTGTCCGGGTTATACTGGAGACAGAGGACTGTGTCCCGGTTATACTGGAGACCGAGGGCTGTGTCCGGGTTATATTGGAGACAGAGGGTTGTGTCCGGGTGAGACTGGATACCGAGGGCTGTGCCCGGTTTATACTGGAGACAGAGTGATGTGTTCAGGTTATACTGGAGACAGAGTGCTGTGCCCATGTTATAGTGGTGACAGAGGGCTGTGTCCGGGTTATAATGGAGACAGAGGGATGTGTCCGGGTTATACTGGAGACAGAGTGCTGTGCCCACGTTATAGTGGAGACAGAGGGCTGTGTCCGGGTTATACTGGAGTCAGAGGGATGTGTCCAGGTTATACTGGAGACAGAGGGAAGTGTCTAGGTTATAATGGAGACAGAGGGATGTGTCCGGGTTATAATGGAGACAGAGGGATGTGTTCAGGTTATACTGGAGACAGAGAGCTGTGTCCAGGTTATACTGGAGACAAAGGGCTGTGTCCAGATTATACTGAAGACACAGAGCTGTGTCCATGTTATACTGGAGACAGAGGGCTGTGTCCAAGTTATACGGTAGACAGAGGTCTGTCACCAGGTTATACTGGAGATAGAGGGCTGTGTCCCGGCTATACTGGAGACAGAGGTCTGTCACCAGGTTATACTGGAGACAGTGGGCTGTGCCCAGGTTATATTGGCGACGGAGGGCTGTGTCCGGGTTATACTGGAGACAGGACTGTGTCCAGGTTATACTGGAGACAGAGGGCTGTGTCCGGGTCATACAGGCGACAGAGGGCTGTGTCCGGGTTATAATGGAGACAGTGGGTTGTGACCAGGTTATACTGGAGACAGAGGGCTGTGTCCAGGTTATACTGGTGACAAAAGGATCTGTCCAGGTTTTACTGGAGACAGAGGGTTGTGTCCGGGTTATACTGGAGACAGAGGGCTGTGCCCGGTTTATACTGGAGACAGAGTGATGTGTTCAGGTTATACTGGAGACAGAGTGCTGTGCCCACGTTATAGTGG